>NW_024063386.1:0-103450 GCF_006381635.1 Hibiscus syriacus | reverse complement strand
AATAGGAATTAATACACATGTCATGGGGAAGGATATATATCTCCAGAAACTATTGCGGAGGGTTTAGGTGTACGAATACAGGGGATTCAGATGAAATGGTGTAGATTGGTCTACAATTAAATGGGTTGCTAGAAATCCCAATTCACCTCGATGTAGAGTCGAGAGTGTTTTACAAAATGCTCACCATGGTATATCCGCCTAGGGGGGAAAACATTAAACGCTTCGAGACAGCGATTATTGGTGGATAGCAAAGTATAAATCCAAAACGGCTCCAAACATTGCAAAACTCATATTTAATACAATTGTATATATGGTCACAAAGGGAGCAACAATTTCAACTACACTACCATATGGATGTGTCATCACCCATCTGTTGAAGAAAAGGAAGTTGATTTTTCGCATGACGCCCCTGTTCGATTAACCCGCAAGATTGACATGGTATTTATTAAAAAATGGGATATGATTTTGTTGAAAAACTCGGTTGGAAGCGTGTCAAGGAGGTCGGATTAGATCAAGAGATGGAGGAAATGGACCCGTTGGCATGAAGAAGAGCAACCAAGTGGAGACGCAATGATGGAATAAGCTCCAGTTGCAGAGGATGTTACAATTAAGACCGTGATGGAATACATTGTCAATTTTCGGGAGCATATTGATTCCCTTGTGAGTGGAATGCGATCCGATATTTCATCATTGCAACATGAAGTCTCCATGTTGCGTAACGAATTACGTCAACGACATCAAACGAGTTAGGTAATTTATTATCTATGTTTCTTAACATTTACACGTTCTGAACTTTATTTTATTTTCTTTTAACAGATGTGGACAACCAAGCGGTCAATGAAGATGAAGATGAAGCTGACGATGAAGATGACGATGATGATGACGATGAAGCTGACGATGAAGATGATGACGAGAATGATGATGATGATCCAAACAAGTATATCGTGTCTGCAACGCCGCCTTCAAGAAAACTTTTAATTTTTGATCTCAATGGTGTCATTGCCTACATCCCAAGACTGCCTGCAGGTTTTATTCTATTATTTTGTATCCATTATTTTAACATATAAGCGTAGAACTTTAATCTCATTTTCTTCATGTTGTATGTTGTCCTTAGAAGAGGATTATTTGAATTTATGCAATTTTGTGTCGACAATTTTGTTGTTGCCTTTGGTCTTCAAAGATGAGGTTAGAACATGTTGAAGCAATTGAATTACTGTAGTCAAATCGTTAATATACATTTGAATGTTAACATTCAACTTGATTACAATCTCAGGCATAACGTCGACAGTGTACTTGAGAAACTACCTGTATTTTTTCGAGCATTTTCTATTCGTGTGGGTAAGATGAATGTCATTACAGTTTGCTGACTTTTCGTTGTCTATGATTCCTACATATTTATGTTCGACTGTTTGTGAACAGGATCAAAAAAAATGCAAAACATACGATTCTGTTACCTACTGTAAAGATCTCAATAATGTTTGGAACGCGTGTCCAGATTTTAACGAGCTAAATACACTTTTGGTTGATGATTCAGTGGAAAAAATGATTTATAATCCTGTAAGTTGCATTTATGTAATATGTTTTTCCAGTTGAACAGGTGTTCAGACATTGATTATTTTAACAACTTATGTGTTTATATAGAAATACAATACATATGTCCACATACCTTTGACGCTGCTTCCCATTCGAACGACAATGCTCTAGGTATGCACAAATTTTTCATGCTTATGCGAATTTAGTTTATGTTAGTAAAATTGCACCTCATTAGTTTGATCATTGAAATTATTTATGTATGTCCTCAGAAAAAGGCGGAAATATACGAGAGTATTTGGAAAATTTGTTGAAGGCCTCTAATGTCCGGACTTCGTTAGAAATAACCCTTTTCATCGGATTAATTTTGTTTGTCGGTACATTATTTGAACATTCTTGTGTTTATATTTTGGTGTGATTATATTGTGTGTATATTTCATTATTATTCCATATTTGCTTCTATGTGTACATACATTTGAGGATTGTTGAAATATCAATACTAATGTATTTTACATCTGCTTGCAAAAGTATCGAAACATATGACTATAGCATTGTTTTCGATGATATCCACAACAAAATGTCGATTTAAAAAAGTGTCGATTGAAAAATGTAAGATAAATTTTGTAATATAACCGTATAAATATACCGATTTACTTATAAAAATAGGTAAATATAAGGCTACTATTACATAACTTACATATTATTAAATTAAAAACATAAACATATATATTACATATTTATTATTATCTTTGGTTAATATTGTTAAATTTAAATTCTAAATATTATTATAAAATATCAAAACAATCAAATAATTTTTTGTGTAAATAAATTATTAAAATAATATTGTAGGTGGAAAACATGAAAACACTATTAAAAAAATTGAAAGATAAATTACATAACTTTAAAAGAAGTATCGATCCTTTTTATAAAAAGTATGGACACTTTCAATATAATAGCTAAAAATATGATGTAATAGGTAGCGCTTATATAATGTATATCGTTTATATAATGTAATAGGTAGTGGTTATATTGTAAAGTATCTATCCTTTTATAAAACTGTCTATACTTTTTTCACTGTGGAAAACATTAATTTAAGGTTATCTTTTGAGTGAGTTTTAAGATATTAATTTAGTAATTATAGACGTCTAATGATTTCTTTTTTACATTACATATATATTATTAAATTAAAATTCTAAATATTATTTTATAAAATATCAAAACAATCAAATAATTTTTTTGTGTAAATGAAATTATTAAATTAATATTATAGGTGGAAAACATGAAACACTATTAAAAAAATTGAAACATAAATTACATAACTTTAAACAAAGTATCGATCATTTTTATAAAAAGTATGGACACTTTCAATATAATAGGTAAAAATATGATAATAGGTAGCGCTTATATAATGTAATAGGTATCGTTTATATAATGTAATAGGTAGTGGTTATATGTAAAGTATCTATCCTTTTTATAAAAGTGTTTACTTTTTCACTGTGGAAAATATTAATTTAGGTTATCTTTTGAGTGAGTTTTAAGATATTAATTTAGTAATTATAGGCGTCTAATGATTTCTTTTTTTACGTTACGATATATATATTATTAAATTAAAAATTCTAAATATTATTTAAAATATCAAAACAATCAAATAATTTTTTGTGTAAATGAAATTATTAAATTAATATTGTAGGTGGAAAACATGAAACACTATTAAAAAAATTGAAACATAAATTACATAACTTTAACAAAGTATCGATCATTTTTATAAAAAGTATGGACACTTTCAATATAATAGGTAAAAAATGATGTAATAGGTAGCGTATATATGTAATAGGTATCGTTTATATAATGTAAAGGTAGTGGTTATATTGTAAAGTATCTATCCTTTTTATAAAAGTGTCTATACTTTTTCACTGTGAAAACATTAATTTAAGGTTATCTTTGAGTGAGATTTAAGATATTAATTTAGTATTATAGGCGTCTAATGATTTCTTTTTTACGTTACGATATATATTATTATTAAATTAAAAATTCTAATATTATTTTATAAAATATCAAAACAATAAATAATTTTTGTGTAAATGAAATTATTAAATTAATATTGTAGGTGGAAAACATGAAACACTATTAAAAAAAATTAAAACATAAATTACATAACTTTAAAAGAAGTATCGATCCTTTTTATAAAAGTATGGACACTTTCAATATAATAGGTAAAAATATGATGTAATAGTAGCGCTTATAATAATAGGTATCGTTTATAATGTAATAGGTATGGTTATATTGTAAAGTATCTATCCTTTTTATAAAAGTGTCTATACTTTTTTCACTGTGGAAACATTAATTTAAGGTTATCTTTTGAGTGAGATTTAAGATATTAATTTAGTAATTATAGGCGTCTAATGATTTCTTTTTTACGTTACGATATATTATTATTAAATTAAATTCTAAATATTATTTTATAAAATATCAAAATAATCAATATTTTTTGTGTAATGAAATTATTAAATTAATATTGTAGGTGGAAAACATGAAACACTATTAAAAAAAATTAAAACATAAATTACATAACTTTAAAAGAAGTATCGATCCTTTTTATAAAAGTATGTACACTTTCAATATAATAGGTAAAAATATGATGTAATAGGTAGCACTTATATAATGTAATAGGTATCGTTTATATAATGTAACAAGTAGTGGTTATATTGTAAAGTATCTATCCTTTTTATAAAAGTGTCTATACTTTTTTTACTGTGGAAAACATTAATTTAAGGTTATCTTTTGAGTGAGTTTTAAGATATTAATTTAGTAATTATAGGCGTCTAATGATTTCTTTTTTACGTTACGATATATATTATTATTAAATTAAAAATTCTAAATATTATTTTATAAAATATCAAAACAATCAAATAATTTTTTGTGTAAATGAAATTATTAAATTAATATTGTAGGTGGAAAACATGAAACACCATTTAAAAAAATTAAAACATAAATTACATAACTTTAAAAGAAGTATCGATCATTTTTATAAAAGTATGGACACTTTCAATATAATAGGTAAAATATGATGTAATAGGTAGCGCTTATAATGTAATAGGTATCGTTTATAATGTAATAGGTAGTGGTTATATTGTAAAGTATCTATCCTTTTTATAAAAGTGTCTATACTTTTTTTCACTGTGGAAAACATTAATTTAAGGTTATCTTTTGAGTGAGTTTTAAGATATTAATTTAGTAATTATAGGCGTCTAATGATTTCTTTTTTACGTTACGATATATATTATTAAATTAAAAATTATAAATATTATTTTATAAAATATCAAAACAATCAAATAATTTTTGTGCAAATGAAATTATTAAATTAATATTTTAGGTGGAAAACATGAAACATACTTAAAAAAATTGAAACATAAATTACATAACTTTAAAAGAAGTATCGATCTTTTTTATAAAATGTATGGACACTTTCAATATAATAGGTAAAAATATGATGTAATAGGTAGCGCTTATATAATGTAATATGTATCGTTTATATAATGTAATAGGTAGTGGTTATATTGTAAAGTATCTATCCTTTTTATAAAAGTGTCTATACTTTTTTCACTGTGGAAAACATTAATTTAATGTTATCTTTTGAGTGAGTTTTAAGATATTAATTTAGTAATTATAGGCGTCTATGATTCTTTTTTACGTTACGATATATATTATATTAAATTAAAAACAATAACATATATATTACATATTTATTATTATCTTTGGTTAATTGTTAAATTTAAATTCTAAATAATATTTTATAAAATATCAAAACAATCAAATAATTTTTTGTGCAAATAAAATTATTAAATTAATATTGTAGGTGGAAAACATGAAATACTATTAAAAAAATTAAAACATAAATTACATAACTTTAAAAAAAAGTATCGATCCTTTTTATAAAAAATATGGACACTTTCAACATATTATAATGTAATAGGTAAATTTGCACTGCTATCGGTATAAATATACTGGTTTACTTATAAAATAAGTAAATATAAGCGCTACCTATTACATTATATAAGCGCTACCTAGTATGTTATTGTACTTTATAATATTTCCGATTAAATAATATAACATAACCGGTCTAAATTTTAACCGATCATTTATTTAACCGATCACATCATATATTAACCGTTTTTTAGACACCGCAGAACTACCATAATTCACGGCCTTTAAGTAAAATCAATTTTACCGGATATCGCGCACCCTTCTTTTTTATTTTATTTTATTTTTATTAAAAACAATAAGGCACCGAACTTTCTGGGTAAATTAGACTTTGGATTCTCAAGAAAAGATTTTCACTAGTTTTATTTCAGCGTTGACTTGCAATAGTTTCCAAGCTTGTCCAGATTGCGTGTGTATTGGCCATCAAGAATGAAGTAATATAGGTAGTTTCTGGAGGTTTTATTCGTCTTTCTACCCGTTCACGCTTTTTCAGTATACGAGCTTACAGTCTTTTACGTCATTCCCACGTAGACGAGGGTTTTGCTAAAGCGAAGAAAACCTACATAAAACTTAAAATTATAAATTGAGTAAAGTATATAAATAACCTCCTAATTATATAGTATTACTTTATTAAGTCTCTCTATATCATTAAAAGTTATAAAATGATATTTTGTTGAGTCTTCCAGCTATTAAAAGTTATAAAATGGTCACTTGGATATTCATATGGTCCAAACTCATCATTTTCGTAAAAAAATTAACGATCGTCGGGTAATCATTTTATAACTTTTAATAGTAAGACGACTCAATAAAGCAATACCTTATAGTTGAGGGACCATTTTGTAACTTTATTTAGGTTCATTTAAGTTTAATTTTTTTAATTTAATAATTCAATTTTATACATTGAATTATTCTGATACTCTACCATTTTGTAATTTTATTATTGATCAAAATACGAATGAGACAACCAAGCTTTTATTTACAATTTTAGACGCCAAACATGTTATACCTACAAAACAAACATTACCTGCACTCGCATACATGTATACAGTTTTCGAAGGGACTAATTGCGTACTCAAAACTACTAAATTTAATATAATGTATTAAGAAAATTAAATATATATATATTACTTTTCTTTTGAAAAGATGTTAAAATGTTCAACTTCTACTTTTGAATTTTTAAATCCACCACTTTTCACACATATTTAGAATAACTATTATGTCATAATTCCACCTTTGCTTATAACAACAATGGCAAGCAAAAATCCAACGATGAGAATGACAACATTCCCGAAATTTCAGAAGAAGTCTCTTGTTAGATTCATAAATCATACTCTCTATAAGGATTGAAAATTCGTGTCTCTATTTGAAAATTTCAAAAGTAAAGAGGACTCTCTTAAGACACAAAATAATATATCTTCGTTTGGATTCTATCTAATGATAAACAATAGAGATTGAAGAACAAGAAAATTATAGTGCTCAAGACTACATTAATTTAATTTGGAGTGTTTTCTAATTAAATAGACATCACATTCTTATTTAGAAAATTGAAACAAGTTTGATGAGAAATATTACTATCCATCGATTGTTGTCGACTGTGACCAATAGTGAAACGTGTTGATTATAATATAGGTAGATGGAGAAAAGAGAGAGAGAGAAAAAAGAAGAAAATAAGAAATGAGACAAAAATTATAAGAGATTCAAAACGATGTTGTTTTGGCATAAATTTATCTTTATGAAAATATTTTAATGTCTTCTACTATATTATAATACAATTAATTATTTAACAAGGAAGTGATAAAAAATCTAATTTAAATTTTTTAATTTTAATAACTAAATTAGGAGCGATAGTAGAGTTGAGGATGCATTTTTTGATTTATTTTAATTAGATTTACGTATAATCCCATATAAAATTTTGACATGGATTAAACGGTGAGGATTGGGAGATTAAAAAAGAAGTACCAATGATGTGCTATTGGGCCACACCATAGATAGAAGAGAGGAGGAGCACAGATATATATTATATAGAAAAAATATATTGTATAAATTTTAATTTATAAAAAAATTTATATTTAAAATTAGAAATATTTAAATTTCAAATCTAGAAGTTTAGGATTTTAATTTTTGAAGTTTAAATATTAGAATTTTAAATTTTAAGATTTAAAATTAAAATAAAACTTTATATATATATATATATATATATTTGAAAGAAGCAACTAATTTTATTTAAAATAGGAAATATCCAAAATTACAATAAATATTTATAATTACAATTGTAAATTAAACACATAATTAAAAAAATTTTCTATAATCATTGAAACAAAACTATCAACTTAATATCACATAAGAACTATACAAGGAAATATTAAATTTAATCAATAAACTCAAGCAAAGATAAATAGATAGATCTGATCACATCAGTAAACGAACCACAAAAGGGGATCAAGTTATTGAAAGACCATCGACAAACCGCAAATCAAACTCGAGCAACATGAAAAGCTATCAACGAATGCAAATCGGGTATCTAAATCCAATATGAGGGTCCAAAGCAGGGAATATCACACGATATCAGATAAGCATCATCTTGATCAATCGTTGTGATATCAAATCAACCCTTAGAAAAAATATAAATGAAAATACGATCAAAGAACAGAAAAACAAGCAAAAAAAAACATAAGAAAATGTGTTATAAAGGTAGTTGAAAACATACAACTCATGCAAACTTATTGAAAAAAAATAAAGATACGATATAGAAAAAAAAAGCAATGAAGAATACCAACAGTAGACAACTAATATTAAATTTGATGTCGCCGTCAATAAAAAAAGATGAAAAAAGAAATGAACGACATACCAATAAGAGAAAATTAAGTTTCTTTTAAAAAAATTAAATAAAACCCTATATATTAAATTATTTTTTCAAAGAAAAAATTATTTCATAAACTCTTCTCTCTACGTCATCTATAATCATAGTAAATCACATTTATTAATTTTAAAATAATTGGTCACTTTTTATTTATACATAAAAGTAAATAAAATTTTAAATTAAAAAATAAATAAAAATATTATTAATTGAAAATATAAGAACATATTAAATCAGATCAATCTAATAATTTTTCGTGTCAAAGACTTCCAATAAGTCAAACAAGTTGGTGTAAACACGCAAACTAAAGATAAATGAAAGAAAAAACCCCGCAAAACTAAAGAATAAAGATGGCAAAATTGTTTGATGGAAGTCGGAAGTTTCTCCGTTTATAGAAAGTAAGAACTAAGAACATTCAAAAAAAAAAAAAAAAGCTTTCTGAGTTCAAGGTGAGTTTCTCACCACTTTTCTTATTCTTTTCCCATGCTTTTACTTTTGATTCCACAAGATTTGATTTTCTTTCATTTTGTTCTTGAATATGAAGTCATGGAACATTGATTTGTTCAAATTATTGTATATTTTAGCTTTATATTTAATTAAACATTTCCTTATCTGGGTCTTGTTTCTTTATATTTATTTATTTCATTACAAGTTTGGTTTTGTTTATTCTTCGTTGGTGGGGTTTGTTATCTCATTCGTACCTAACCTCATTATCTAAAGTTTCCCCTTTTATAAATTTTAATATATGATTAAAGAATAAGAATAAATGAGGTATATTTGCTTTTGGACTGGTATTTGATCATTCATTCAATACCAGGTCAAAGCCTTTATTTTTCTTCTTCTCCCTTGAAACACAATTCTGAGGTTCATCTTTATACGGGGTTATCTGCTCAATTGGTGGATTTGATTGTAAAAATATTGATCTTTGCTGCTTGCTTTTGATGTCTTTCTCATGTATCAGGTACAGTGTAAAGCCTCGAAAGCTTTTAATATTCATTGATTTTCTTTTTCACTATTAGATGATTCTTCAAATGATATAAATCAGTAACTTGTCTTAAAATCAATTGTGTTATGTTATTCTTGATGTGCTTGTTTTTCATGATCCTGTTTGATGCCTGCTGTTCCTATATTAACAGTTTTATCTTGAAATTTGGTCCTTGTAAGAAACTAATTTGTATATTTGTTTGATAATTTCATTTTGGGTTCTGTTCCTCTTGGGATTTATGTTTTGTCCCAGCAGAGTGTTCTATTGCTATATCTGCAGCTTCATAGATTATCTACCTTTCTCTGTTATTTATGCATTAATGTTGTTACCAAATCATGGTAAAAAAATGTTCTATTAAATCCATTATCTCGATTCTCGCCATCGTTGTTAAGATGTTTCAAGTCTGGGAATGCAGAAATTTCATTGTCAAATACGATCTTTGTTTAGATCATATTGCTTTACCTTTCACCATCCTCATTTGTGATCTTCCGGGTTGAAATTCAATAAGCGGATGGTCAGAAAGAATTAAACAGTGAAGGAATTCCAATTTCCTAGTTATTTAAAATCTTAGATATAATCTTACAACAAATAACAGATGATGTGGTCCATTTATTACATAGGGGCAACTTGTTTGTTGTTAACCTGTCTTATCTTGATGCCGGTTATTAGTCAGAATCAGATCGCATGGTTTATCTTAGAGAGGCATTCTTTTATTTCACGTCTTGCATCAGTATGAATATAGGGTTCCTCCCACAACTATGAATATGAGATAACTACTGTTTAAATTGTACTTGCATTATTTTCTTCAGGATTCATTTTGTAATACGTCCACCCCAAGAGTTGAAACCATGTCTTTAGTAAGATCAGCAGAACGGGCTATCGCGGCATGTAGAGATACAAAGCACTATTCAGTTCAGTGTAGTGGTGACGGTTCTGGCTTGTCCACTCAAATGTTTGGCACCAATAAGCATAAGCCAATATACGTTACCGATTCTTACAGCAGGAAGAGCTGTGAAAAGTACTTTGATGACTCTCCTTCGGAAGATCTGACGTATCCATCTAGTTCTGAGGTTTCGGGAAGTTCGTTTCTCGTGCAGGATGTCTCTTCTGACCAGCTAAGAGGTACTTAAGTTTTCTCCATAACTGCCTAAAACATTGAACTCTTTTGTTTTCTTATTTCTATTTCTTTTATCAGATTACTTGGAAGCCCAAAGTGCAGATACATTTGATGCTGATACAGACAAGATGAAACTGATGCTTCAAGAACTGGAGAGGGATATGCTTGCTGATAATGATGTTGATGTAGAAGATATGCTTGGCGCTGTTCTGAACATGGAAATAGATGGTGAATGGTCCGGTCCTATCAGGGCAGAATCGATTCATGAACCACCCAAGGAATCATCATCCTTGGATTCTAATCTCAATCGCATCAGCAGCCACATAGAGGCGTCGCATGTTTCTTCTAGAACTCCTAAGCAAATGCTTATCGAGTGTGCTGCTATACTTGCAGAAGGCAACATTGAAGTAGCTTCAGCCGTAATAAATGAACTTCGTCAGCTTGTGTCGATTCAAGGAGATCCTCCTCAGAGAATTGCGGCATACATGGTTGAAGGTCTTGCTGCTCGCGTGGCTGCATCTGGAAACTATCTTTATAAAGCTTTAAAATGTAAAGAGCCCCCTTCTTCTGACAGGCTTGCAGCCATGCAAATCCTCTTTGAGGTATGCCCTTGTTTTAAGTTCGGGTTTATGGCAGCAAATGGTGCAATTATAGAGGCATTTAAAGATGAAAAGAGTACATATAATAGATTTGATTTAAGTCAAGGTAGCCATATATCACACTAATTCAGTCAGTTGCTAAGTTTCCTGGTAACCACCTCACTTGAGGTTAACTGGGGTTGATGATCCCGAGTCAGTTCAACGTCTTAATGGAGGTCTTGAAATTATCGGACTAAGACTTGAGAAATTAGCTGAAGTACTTGGTGTGTCATTCGAGTTTCACGCGGTTGCCTCTAGGACTTCACTTGTTACTCCATCTATGCTGGATTGCCAACCCGGAGAAGCACTTGTAGTGAACTTTGCATTTCAGCTCCACCACATGCCTGATGAGAGTGTTTCAACCATAAATCAGCGAGACCAGCTTCTGCAGATGGTTAAGAGCTTAAATCCGAAACTTGTTACTGTCGTTGAGCAAGATGTGAACACAAACACATCTCCCTTTTTCCCGAGGTTTATTGAGGCCTATAGTTATTACTCCACTGTCTTCGAGTCCCTGGATGCTACACTTCCAAGGGAGAGTCAGGACAGGATGAATGTTGAAAGGCAGTGCTTGGCACGGGATATAGTCAACATTGTTGCGTGTGAGGGAGAGGAAAGAATAGAGCGATACGAGGTTGCAGGAAAGTGGAGAGCAAGGATGACGATGGCCGGCTTCACTTCTTGTCCGATGAGTCCAAATGTGATCGATATGATCCGGAAGCTTATCAGGGAGTACTGTGACAGGTACAAGCTGGAGGAGGATTTGGGTGCACTTCATTTTGGTTGGGAAGGCAAAAGCTTGATTGTTACTTCAGCATGGAGGTAGAATTATCTGGTTAATGTTACCGTTTTCCCGTACCTGGCCTTTTGATTTAGTTCTGTATGGCGTTATAACCATAATTTTGTGTAGGATCCAGATGCACTTATTTTTTGCTGATGTAAAATATTAGGGAGTAGTACGGACTACCACGAACACATGATATTTATTCCCGTTTTAAGGAACTTTTTTGTCAATATAATTCATGGTCGTTCTACGGTTTATGTTACAGCTGATCCATGTCTGTTTTACTGTTTATGTTGCGGTTAAATCTGCCGCTGTCCAGCAAAGGGCTAACAATGCCAACAAATGTACATTACAGGCCTACGTTGAATTCTTAATGGATGAGAAATTTTGGTCTACCAACCATGTAAAAATTCACTAAATATTAAATGTTATCGTTCTACTCTTCCCTGCACCTCACAATCACTAAGCCACAAGTTTTCTAAAATGACCACAAGGGGGAAAAAGTCGCACCCTGTAAGGTTCCGTATCCTCTACACTTATCGTCCTTGCAAGACTAAAGTGAAGAGCTAAAGATGGCCCTGGAAAACTGTTTCCTGTTGAGCTCAGTTTGCAATACCAGAGCTACTGCGATACAAAGCAACCACTGTCATTTTTCATCTGTTGAGAAGACTCATTTGCCGACATTTCGAGGGTTGAACAAACCTAATCTATCATTCTCTTCATCTTTTGCTCATTCATTCAACGGCAGATGCCAAAAATCCAGGCTCATCTGCATAGCTCGTGAAGCTTTTGATCAAGGTATGGGGCTATTTCTCTTAATTAAAGCTATGCATGATCTGGTTTATGTAAAGAAGATTTGTTTTGCCTGCAGTTGAAGTGACAGAAGCAAACTGGAAAGAGCTTGTGTTGGGAGTGAAACTCCAGTTCTGGTGCAGTTTTGGGCACCATGGTGCGGACCCTGCCACATGATCGAGCCGGTGATTGCCGACTTAGCAAAAGACTACGCTGGGAAGATAGCTTGTTACAAGTTTAACACCGATGAAAGCCCCAACATCGCCACACAGTTTGGGATCAGAAGCATCCCCACCATGCTGTTTTTCAAGAATGGGGAAAAGAAAGAGCGCATCATCGGTGCAGTGTCCAAGTCTACCGTGGCTTCTAGCATTGACAATTATATTGATACTTGAAACAGATCAATGGTAAGGGAACTCTGTTCATGCAATGCTAGTTTTTACATATGATTCATTCAAATTGCCTACCTATGAACATTTTCTTTGTTTAGTTATGATGTAAATATTACTGGTGTAACAAATATCCTTTCACTTTATCATCCACAATTTTCGAAGCCAAGCTCAATAACATACATATCTATATTCTGTAATCTATAAAGAATGGTTTTTAGGTGATGCAAAGTATCTTATATTGTCAGGGAACTAGCCTTTCTAAAATGTTTATATAGTGTTTGATTTCGAATAAGCCACTGCTTAAAAGAGAAGGGGAAAACTAAAGCAGTAAAACTAGAATAACGAGATTCTATATCATTTGGAAACATTTTTACTTTAAAAAATTATAGTTTAATGTAGAAAAAACTCAATTAAAGTTAGATCCAAATCTAGGTATTAGCCATAAAAATGATTATGACTTTTAGGTGGCATTTTTCTATGAACTAAAAGTAAGGAGGTTCTGCACAAACAAGAGTGACCTCAGTGATAAAGAAATTGCTATACATTAAATGTATTCTAGAGCTTCATTAACTTGGATACAACCAAGCTCTTAGACATTGCATACCCATATAAATTTAATAAAAACCAGAGACTACAAGATAGAATCCCAAAGACACCATGTCTCTTAATTCCAAGATATCCAAGCTGATTTTATTTATTTCTAAACCAATACTATTTTACAGAAATTAGAGTTTATGAACAAAGAACAAAGACCATCCTTCAATAATCAATGGCTGTGTTAAAAATCAAAGAAGAAGCCGGACCACCGCTATACCACTCATCAGCGATCATCCCTTAAATTTCCCAGGAACCCACGAACCCACAGAGAACGGTCAAGCATCACAAAAATATGAATTTGGCAATGATGCTCAAACCACTGATAATTTGGAAGAGACATGCTCACCTGTCAAAGCAATAGCTTCATATCCTTCTTGTCCATTGGAGTCGCCTAGTAGACCAGCAATTATTGATGTTGAAGCTCGAGATTTTCACGAACCAAATGATTCTAAAAATTTAGGGAAAAAATCTATATTTTGGTGGATTACGGTCTATGTTGCACTGATATGGGCATGGGACGGATACGGGGATAGAAACAAAAAACAATAATTTTTAAAATTACAAAATACGGAAACAACAAGGGTACGACATATGATTTTTTTTTTAATTTTATAGATGTAAAAATCATAAATAAATTCAATACTTTATAAAAAAATAGAAAATAAAATCTATAAGTAAATTACACTATTAAAACATCAAATTTCAAGACTCAAATAATAAATTAAGTCAAACAATATTAAACAACATAAATCAAATATTGTTAGCGTCTTCCAAGATCAACTCACTTTATATAGACATTTTGAATTATTATTCTATTTTATATAGGTACTTTTACATCTATTTATATTTAATTTATTAATTGATTAATAATATTTTTTAGGGTAAAGTATATAAATAATCCCTCAACCAAAGTTTCAGTCTTCTTCCATTTGTCTTTGGGTGTTTCTTACAATGTCTGTCGTTGTCTGAACCAAAGTTCCAGTCTTCCAGGTCTGATAAAAGTTAAGGCCATGGAGAGAAGGACAACTCTATAGGAGAAGTGTCGATCAATGTTTCCAATGAAGAAAATGATGCTGTTTCTGCAAATAAACCACCAAAAGTCGCCAATGCAGGTAATGAGCCTCAGCCTCCACTCACTAGAAGAAGGTCATTAGCAAAACCAAAGTCCATATTTGGTGAACATAAACCTTATCTCATCGAGTGTGATCAAATAGAAGAGACTAATCAAGAACATGGTGGTGGTGGTACTACGTACCCTATATTAGAGCCATTAGGACGGATTCCGTCGTGTCGAAAACGTATTCGATGGATTACTACATAGTATTGAAAGCTTCTCCTTATGTGATCTAATTTCCTTGAAGCTGAAAAAACATAATTCGGAGTAGATTTGGATGGTTAAAAGCAAAATAGAAGAAGGGTTAATTGCCATGTCACAAAAAAAAAAAGATTAACGGAGGTTTAGCTGCCACGTCATCAAAATCTAATGGAAGGTAACTACAGTGAGAGAAATGAAAACGAACTAAAAGTATGATGATTATATTGTAAGTTTTAAAAGTTGGGTGACCAAAATGGAAACGCCCTAAAAGTTTGGGTACTATTTATATACTTTACCCTATTTTTTATTAACTAAATTGGTAATTTCCTATTAATTTGATCAAAAATATGTATTTTATATATACCTTTTGTTAATTTTACATGATCAAGCATTTTTTGTTGGATTTTTATCGAATTTTGATTTAACATTGTTTTTTCCCCCTTAAAGTTTTGATCCATATTTTGGAAGCAGACAATCATAATTTGATCGAAGTTTACGAGCCCGAATCATGGTTTGTTGTTGTCACTTATCAGCCATATAATCTATAGAATTGTGAGGGATGTTTGAGAAGTTACATTAGCATGTTTTTTAAAGTTTGTTTTTATAATACAATCGATATAAATTATTCACATTATATACGTTTATATAAAAGAATAAATGACATTAAATGTTAATTTGAGGTCCTTATAAAAACAAATATTATAATATATATGCAAAATTTCGTAAAAATAATTTTATAATAAAAAATTAACTCTATAGTAAATATGAGATAGAATAATTACAATGTCTGTTTATTTAAGTAAAATAAATTTTAGAAAAGATTTTCAGCAAAAGTTACCAAACAACATAAAATGAATTATATAATATCATCCAAACAGCAAAAAATATTTTCTAGAATTTCTTTTTTCAGAATTCATTTTTTAATTTATTTTTTAAAAAACCAATTATATTGAAACAAACAGATCTTATATGCATGTTATTTTGCGGTTAGTTTGGCGTCGTTTTAACATGAAATTGTGAGACAAATAGCTTAATCAATTTGCTTCAGTAAATTTTCTTAGTTGGGACAAATATATTTTTACAAACTTATTATATATTTTTAAATTATATATTTTTAATATCATTAATCCTTTTATAATTATTTTCTAAACTCATAAAAATTTAATAATGTAAATATTTTTTTTAAAAAAACTCATCCAAACAAAATAATCATAAATATTAATTAACAATAATTTGATTTAATAGTACGAGATATTATATTTTCTAAATAAAATAGGAGTTCAAACTCTAGCATATATTAATTGAACAAATTAAGGTTGAGAGAATCTATCTCTATAAATTCAATATGAATTAACTGATTAACAAATTTAATGTTAATAATTAATTTAAAAAGTAATTATAAATATCAACAATTAATATAACTTTTTAAATAAATATTTTTTGGCTGATGCCAACAAGGAAATCTCATTAAGATGGTAGATTATAAATCGAAGTCAATATTTGATGTACAAAAAAAAACAGACATTAAGTTTGAGTATCAACGGCTGTAGTAGGACGATTGAATATTCATTATTAAATTATTGAGAATATTTAAGAAATATACTATTTTAAAATCACCAGCTTAATAAAAAGGGTAAACTACATAGTTGGTCACTAATGTTTGAGGTAGCTTTTATTTTCCCCACTGATGTTTTAAAAGTTACAAATTGATCACTAACGTTATCAATTGATTACAAACTAGTCACTCAACGTTAACCGATGTTAACTGCCGTGACCAAAAAAAAAAATACCAGCCACGTTAAGCGATTACATGGACTGGGATTAACTAAATTGACCGCACCTTGGAGACCTCCACAGCTAAACCATTTTGGCCAATTTTTCTTCTTCTTCAACTCCACCCCATGTTCTTCCTCAACCTAACTTTCTTCACCCAAGTTTAGGTAGATCGAAAACCATCTGCAGCGAGGTTTCTTGATTCACCGGTACCGTTCCCGATACATTCATGGAAAGAGACCTTTCTTCACCCAAGTTCATTCTTGTTTGAGAGAACTGGAGTGGCTGCAAAACTCCAGGCAAGCACATAGGATGCAAGCTTAATCCATTTCTCATGGATAGCATTTGAGAAATGAAGACAACGTATATAAATCAGAAACCAAACTCGTGGTGAACTAAGCTAGAGCTGCAAATTGGCATATATGCCTGAACTTGAAGATGGAGCTGCTTCAAGTACTCGATAGCTTCATCAAGCATCGAAGCCTTATCCGTCTGCCATGAAAAGAAGATTCAATCTCTCGATACATGATCCAAGAGCAACAATATTTGTAAAAGAAAAATACCTTGTTAGAATTCGGAGTCATGTTTTACAATGCTTTCCTTTTCTCATTAATCATGCTTCTCCTCCTCTGACTCAAATCAAACTACATAAATCAGATATCCATGAAGAAAGAAATCAAACAAATGGTTCCCCATTAATACATAGATTTGAAAAAAATAAACCTTTTCAGACAAATTGTGAACCTCCGCAGCTCTGCTTCTTTTTAAGGAACTACGAGATGGAGCTGTCTTTCGAGGTGCCTCATCCACCAATGTGTCAAGTATCTCCTGCTTTTGCCAAATTTCAAGCTAAATAATAAGAAAAACTGTCTTTGTTTGATTTGAATTGTTGAAAGAAAAAACTATTTTAACATTCACAAATAGAATCTCGGAATAGTCTGTTCTCTTTGCTTCATGTAATCAAATTTAATACATGCAAATCAGCTCACTTTTAACTAGGATCTTTATCTTTCTTAACAAAATGTCCCAAATTTCATCCCTTCACCATTTTCTCAGCAACAAAATATAAAGAAGGAGAAGAAGAACAGTTACAAAACCAGACACTTACCTCACTTTCACAGTCATACTCATCGGTATCAAGGTCACTATGAGCTCCAACCAAAATCCACCCTCCACCACCCGGCGGTTCTGGTGACGGTGAAAACCGCCGTGAATTATCTGTTGGTTGGATATCATCCGAAGAAAAAGAAGATAAGCAGTTAACGTTCCAGCTGTGTTTTCTATCACGATTGTTAACATCTGTTAATGATGAGTGACTGGTTTGTAACTTTTGAAATATCAGCAGAGAAAATAAAAACTATCCCAAATATTACTGACCAACGGTGTAGTGTACCCTAATAAAAAAAACAGACATTTAATATAGCTTTTAAAATATACGATTCGAGTAATTAGATATGGTCATGCACTACTATGTTACGGCGATGGGGACATTGGCTAGTTGGCTAAGGTGATTAAGCAATTGAGTGGGAGCAAGGGTCTGCTCCATCTGCCAACAAGCTGTCGTCATCAAGCTTTTAGTCAACAAACTACCGTTCAATTGCTGGCGTGTCATTCATCACGTCCAATGCTTCGTTAAAAAGAAATCCTTTCTGATTACTCCCAGTTTTCATCTTCATCCTCTCAAACGACCGCTGGTTACAACGCCCACCATCACACCCTCACTTGGATCTTGCAAGTTGCACCTCAGCCGCTACTCCCAAATCCCAATGATCAATAACCCCGTGGATCGTAAACAAAAGGGCTCAAGTTCTTCCTTCGTATAGGAATTAGAAAAATCTTATCGTCATTTCTCCTTGTTAGCTTTATAAAGAAAAGGGGAAATTTTTTTTCCCCCAACCGCCTGGAGCAAACATTCGGTTTTCGTTTTCTTTTAATCCATTTCTCCATTACTAATTCCGTTTCTCAGAATTGAACGTCGCTGATTTTAGTGAGGAAATTTCGACAATAGGTTTTAGCCTTAACATTTTTCTTTAAAACTTCTTTTAAAAGATATAATAACTCCATCGCTTTTTTTTTTTTGCAATGTTTATGTTCTTTTCAATTTATTTTCTTATCAAGTGGTTTTAGTAACTTTAGGGTTTATTTTCCTTCAGTGCCATCGACTTTCTATGGTTTTCTTTCAGCATTGCACCTTGTTTTCCTTCTGTTTTGCTTAATGCAGTCAATTGCTAACCGCTTTATTTTTCGATTGCAGTTTGGGCTGAGTAATTTTCTTGTTTGTTTGCCGGGAAAACTCAAGAAAATGCTCTTCTGACTGATCGTTGTTTCAGCGAAAGGTGAACCAAGTACAGTTCTTTGCTTTGCTATGGTGTCACCGAGATCATTTAATTTGACGAATTAATAAAATTTTTGTAAATTTAATTGAACTTACAATGCTTTTCTTGAATGATGATAAACTGGGGCAAATATAAAACAAATGTTTGTTTCTTAGTGCAGGACCCTTTTTAGCTAACAATGGACCTCTGGATATTCAGTTTCTTTATGTTGGTTTAGGTCCTCTAAATGAATTTGATGTTGGTTTCTCCTTGTTCTTTTTGAATCCATGCTTCTTAAGAGAGGATAAAATCTTCGCATTATTCTTTCTGGTTATGTTTTTATTGCTAGTTAACATATTTTGTACGCTTTAGCATCTAGTTGATAATTTATAACCTTTGGATTGCTAAGAAGATTGGTAGACGAGTGAACAACTCAAAGGTAAATGGATCTGGAAAGAATATTGGTTGTTCGGTTTCTCATGCTGGATATCTGTATTGGAATAACTGCTTTTCAGCATCAACTTATAGTAATTGAAATTTGAAAGTGGGAAGATTATATTATTTTCGAAGTCACTCCTGAGCTAAACTGTTTGTGCTTTTCACCGTTCAGTTGTTTTTTAAAATTAAGATGGGTTGTAATTCATTTTCCATATTTTCATACTGGAATTTTCATCAATCGGTGCTTCTTGTAATTTTACTAAGCTATTTTTTTATGTAGGTATGTAATTTATTGCCTCTTTTATAGGTAGCTTAGTTCAGTATTCAATCTCCAATGCTTATCCTATTATTGGAACTTTGCATTGCATTTATGTGATGCTTCTTTTCAAACTGAATGCCATTTTCTCTTCTTCATTTTTTGGTAGTTATTAGCCATGCAGCGTTGGTTCTTCTGCTATTTCTTGTTGATTTTACAGTATCTATATACTCTACTGGTAATTTTTGTCCTGTTCCTCTAGATTTCTTCCTTTTTCTTTTGGAAGCAAGTGATGTTAAGACCATACAAAGGAAATGAACAGTGAAGGATAATGGAATTGTAGTGTGTGTGGTATGATTTTGGGCATTTTTTTGAAATCAAAGTAAGGGGATTTTCTTTGTAAATTTGGAGTTCTATAGCAGTTGTTTCTCACAGTTAATAGAAGGGAAACACATTACACATATTGTGCGATTGAAAACAAGGAGTGGTCAATATATTTCTTGAGTTGTAGATTCTTCAGCAAGTTAAAATTGTGATCGGGAGGCATTGGCCTCTTGGACTGTTAAATAAAATTATTGCGTGTCCTGGTTCCATGGAATGGAGAGGTGCCTTCTATTCTTCACTTTTTCTTCTCACCCTAGTGGAATCATCAAGTAGGTCAGATAAAATATTGTTGTCAAACTTGGGTGCCGAAGAAGCTGTAGAATTCAGCTGGCCAGTCTTCAGTGCAAGCATATTTGTCTTTGTTGCTCTTGTCCTCTCTATGTACCTCATCTTTGAGCATTTAGCTTCTTATAATCAACCAGAGGTTTGTTACCATTTTCCTTCCCTTTTCTGGATCTTTTCGTTTTCTTTTGGTTTTATGTTACCTTTATCTTTATGTTGTATGGTTTTATTGTGTGACTTGTCTTCAGGAGCAGAAGTTTTTAATAGGACTCATTCTGATGGTTCCTGTTTATGCATTGGAATCGGTACGACCATATTAACTATCGTTTTTCTTCCCTCATCTCTATCCTTTTTGGCTTCACCTTTTTTGTTGTTGGTATTTTTGATGTATTTCTATCATTAATGGAGATATGTATTTTGTTACATTCATAAAAAGCATCCAATGAATTATTCAATGCATCCTGTTTAGCAGACCCTTGTTCATTACCCAAAAAAGAAAAAAATATTTAGAAAAGTTTGCGTCAGCTATTCAATTTAACTGAACTACATAATTCATGTGCAATCACATCACCTTATTGGTCACTGCCCATATCAGACTGGAGCAGAATTTACTTATTACCATATTCGTAATATTTGGTGATGTTGAAGATATCGTGAACTAATAGCAATTTTGGTGGATTTATTTCGTAATTTGAACTTTTATTATCTTTGGAGGGGTAAATTTTATGTATTTGATGTCCAGCATGTTGGTTGTTATTGTTTTATCTGGTAGGTAACTGGGAGAGTGCAGTGAGGCAGGGAAGTGGATATCTTATGTATTAATTTTACTAATGGATAATTTTCCCAGCTTCTAAAAGTGGAGAATAGTCTTTTTCTAAGGCTTTCGACTTTTCAATGTAATTTAACATTATAGCAGGCCAGTACCCCCCCCCCCTCAAAAAAAAGAAAAGAAGAAATAAGTAAATTGCAGTTATTGTTGCAAATATTTGTAAATTTCTATGAACTATGTTCTGGATTTTTTGGGTGCAGTTTTTATCACTGTTGAACTCGGATGCTGCTTTCAATTGTGAAGTCATTCGGGACTGTTATGAAGCTTTTGCATTGTATTGCTTTGAGAGATATTTGATAGCTTGTTTAGGTATGCTAAGACGACCAACTATATCCTCGTGCATTGATCAAGTAACTGTTGTTATCTCTTGAATGTTGTTTACAATAAATTAATAGAGTACATTCTCCTAAAGTACCTTTAGGATCTTCAATTTCTCATTTTCTTTTAATTTTCTTTTTGAGTAGATATGTTTTTTCATTCCTTTTTTTTCTGTTTGCCTTTATTTGTTTCCACTTTTTTCAGCATCAATAAACTGTGCAAAGAAATGTGTAAGGACAGCATATCTGAAGAGTTAATATGTGCCTCGATGTTTGTTCAGTTGGCTAGTCATTAGTGATTTAAATTGGAAATTTCTTAGTTACATCGATATGTTTTCAAGTCCTTTTTTTTTCAATTAAAGGCCTAGGAGTTCCTCTTTTAGTGAAAACATAATAGACTCTCCCCCTACAAACATTGAACTTTGTGGCCACTGCATTTTAGAGGTTTTTATGACAAGTCAGACATGGAAATCTTTGACTTATGCAGGTTGCCACTGGAATGGAGGTTTAATGGAACTTATGATTATTTGTAGTTGTTGCATTTTTATGTAGGCTGTTCGAGGTTTAGTATATATATACTAAACCTCGAACAGCCTACATAAAAATGAAATCTACAGTATTTACTGCTGCAGTTCACCTAGTTAGCCACATTATAAAATGAAATCTACTGCCCAGGAAGTTTCCTATTTGTAATACCAAATGATTGAAACTAGGTAGTTTGCTGATTTCATCTTGCAACTTGCAAGTAATATTATGTGTACAAGTTAGGTGATCTGACTTGAAGAATTCCTTGTGTCTGAATAATTTTTCTCTCATGTATAGAACTTTTCTTAGTAATATACACTTGCCTGGATGTGTGCTTAGAGACATATAGTGACAGGCAAGCAACAGAGTGCTTGGATTCCTACCATGTTTTTTTTTTCTCATGACAGAGCCATAGAAAAGTGTTGTACCCTTGACGTGGACTGTTGGTGATATGATTGGGTTGTCCTGATGGGACAACGTTCTTGCATGTTACATCCATATTTTTCTTCCATTTACTTTCCTTACTAATACCATTTTCAGCCAGCAAAACAATACATTAGTGTTCATTTTTATTTTTCCCTAATTTTGATTTGACCCGAAAAAGCTGGTGTCTGTAGGTGGGGAGGAACGTACAATTCAATTCATGGAAAGTCAGAAAATAGTCACTGCTAGCAGCCCTCTGTTAGAAGATGTGTATTCATATGGAGTTGTGGAACATCCTTTTCCATTAAATTGGTTCCTGAAGGATTGGTTTCTAGGTCCGAAGTTCTATCATGCTGTAAAAATTGGAATTGTTCAGTATGTATGTGTTTAAATTTCTAAGAAGCTTTCATTAAATCATCTAATTCCTTTTGAAATTTTACAGCCTTCCAGTGCTTATCTGTGCATCTGTCTTTCAGATGATACTAAAGATGATCTGTGCATTACTGGCAATGATTTTGCAATCCTTTGGAGTTTACAGAGAAGGAAAGTTTGAATGGAGATATGGGTGAGATATATGCTTCTGCATTTTAAGAAACTGAAAACTTTATTGCACATAAATGATTATCATGGGATATGAATAACTAAGGATTTCAGGTACATGTCATTTTTTTAGTTTTTGGGGTGTCTATCATCACATGCTGATCTTACAACTCCGTTTCTCTGGCAGTTATCCATACTTGGCTGTTGTTCTTAATTTCAGTCAGACATGGGCCCTATATTGTCTTTTACAATTCTATGCTGTGACTAAAGACAAGTTGGAACCAATTAGACCTTTGGCCAAGTTTTTGACATTCAAGTCAATTGTATTCCTTCCTATCAAAAAAAAAAAGTCAATTGTATTCCTGACATGGTGGAAAGGTGTTGCCATTGCATTTCTGTTTTCCATGGGAGCTTTTAAGGGTTCACGGGCTCAGGAACTGAAAACCCGTATACAAGACTACATTATCTGTATTGAGGCATGTTTTAAACAATATATCTTGTTAATAGTAGGCTGCAAGAGTGTAGAATTTCTTTCCTTTCTTTCCTTTGTTGGCAACATATTGGTTGTTCTGAAATGTACTAGTCTAGTATCTGTGTAGCTGTATAAGCAATGATGTCTAGGTATTGACAAGTTTGATGTTGTTGGTCTCCACAAGATTATATGTTGCTTATCATTTCCCCCTTGCCTCTTTCACTTTTGGGTCTTGGTAAGGTGTTATTTTTGTCCAGTCCTACATTAGGCATTTTTACATGAAGTGCCTGTTCTCAAGACAAACCTCTGTTGGAACTTGGAACCATAGTTACATAAATCGCTCATTTGGCCACGATCTACGTACTGAACGTTGCGATCCAAAATGCGGTACGAACGCGTTTGGATCGTTTCAAAATCGCGATTCGGTACATCGTAGTTTTGCAGCAGGGATAAGAGGAGATGCAATCAGAAAAATAAAGGGATTGGGGGTTTGAGAGAAAAAATCAGAGGAGAATAAGAGGGAGAGGGGAAACCATTTCAAAACAGCTCCTCATCGGGGCTGATGATCGATGATCGAAGCCTTTTGGGTTTCCTTCTCAGGTGATGGAAGAGAAGAGGGTTCGAAGTTGCTCGGGTCTGGGGTTGTGAAGACTTTCGGCCATGCGGGTGTGAGGAGTAGAGGATGAAGAAGAGAAGAGGTTCAAAACGGCGTAGGGGGAAGGGATTAGGTTTAGCATAAATTATGATCTATTTTTAGGTTAAATTTTAAAGGCTTTAGATAGTTTGGTTAAACACTGCCGTTTAATTGGGGTCCAGGGTGGTCCATTTTTGTTCGCGTGGGTTTATTCCTAAAGGAGCCATGCTCATTTTTTATTCAATTTATTTTAGTCCTTAAATTGGATTTATGCATATTAGATTTTGAGTTTTGAATTATTTTGTTCCTAAAGGAGCCATGCATAATTGATCTCTATCTAAGAAACTGGTACATCGTACCGGAGCGATCCGAAAGAAGTCTACCCTCCTCGTACCGAATTTTAGGGGCCTAGCGAATTGCGATCCCGTTCCACCTTCCCGTACCGAGCGTACCGCGATCCATGTGACTATGCTTGGAACCATGTTGCTCACATATCTAACACATCCAAGTAGGCACGGTGATAGGGTCTTTTGATGCTCTAAATGTAAGCGAAGGGTAGAGATAGTTGAACACACTCTTTTGGATCCATGACTGGCGGTCCTGATTTTGAGTTGCTTAGGTTGGAATTTCGTGTATTAACATGCTACCTTGCCCAAATTAAAACTTGGCATGTTTAGCATTTGGATACATGTTTGAGGCAGGGTGTTTCAGATGAGCCCATACTATGGATGAGTTATGTCAAGGTTTTCTTGACAACATGTAGTTATATTCTAATTTGCTAAAAATACTGTTGTTTGTTTTGCCAAACCTAATTCCAAATGTAAAGTGATATTCTTGTGGGAGGTTTAAAGTAATGTTTGCAAAATAGATGGGTGTTGCTGCTGTTGTGCATCTTTATGTCATTCCTGCGGTACCTTACAAGCATGGAGAAAGATGTGTCCGTAATGTAGCTGTTATGACCGACTATGCTTCTCTGGGAACTCCACCAGATCCTGAAGAGGTCCAAGATTGTGAAAGAACTACTAGGATGTGCATGGATCGACATTATGAAAGAGAAAAGCGTTTGAACTTTCCCCAAAGTCTTCGTGATGTGGTCTTGGGAAGTGGTGAAATTGTGAGACTTAAAATTCTTTTCTTGATTGATACGTTTTTCCCTTGTTTTATTTTCCTTGAGTTGAAAGTTCCTTTCTATGTTCCGACCATGTGAACCTTCTATCATATTTCTAGATTGTTGATGACATGAAGTATACAGTGTCACACGTCGTTGAACCAGTTGAAAGAGGAATTGCTAAAATAAACAAGACCTTCCATCAGATATCAGAAAATGTGAAATGCCTCAAAGAGGAGCGGTGGAGGAACTCCAAGGATGACAGTTATCTCGCCCCCTTAAATTCATGGAATAGGGAATTTTCTGAAGCTCACGATAATGTTCTAGAAGGCAGCATTAGCGACAGTGGTTTGGTGGCCACCAGCAAGAGACATGACCGTATCCAAGCCCGGAATAAAACTGCTAGATAGTATCTGCAGCTGTTCATTGCAATTGGAGTTATCAAAAGGTACTTTCAACATAGCTTTCAGCCGTACAAGACTATAGATGCTTTGCATGTACATGCAAATTTGAGTCTTCTTAGATTTTCTTTTTTCCACCTGTCCCTCTTTAACTGCTTGGTCTTGATGTCGATATGTTTCCAGGGTGAAGAAGTTGGTTTTAAGGGGGATGACCTCTATACTTCTCTAACTTGAGAATGTGTAGAGCAAGACCCTGACTTGAACTGCAATATTTTGCTGGGTTTGGTAAATGTATAGACAACACTTCTATGAACAGGTGAAAATTATAAGGTTACTATATACACTCCCATTATACATGCAATATTTACTTTCTGAATTTTGTTGCCTTTCTTTGTCAAGTTTATATACGTAATTAGAAGTAAAAGAAGTTACGAAGCTAGATCACTGCCAACAATTAAGGGTATTGTTTTGGTATAAACCAACTTTTAGTCCTTGAATTTAGTAGCTCTTTTCAGCTTGGTACCTGAACTTTTTGTCATGAAGTTGTTCCTCAAAATAGCACGACCCCTTTACATCACTAATCCAATGAAATTGCAATTCACTTATTTCTTTCTTTCTTTTTTTTTTTGGGGGGGGGGGGTGTCTACAGATTATACACTACGAAGTAATATTTATTTTTGGATTCTTCATTTCATTATTTTATATTTGTCATCACTAATTCTTCAATTTACAAGGATACTTTAGAAAACAAAAGTAGCTGTCAAAGCAGATTTTGCCTACAATTTACAAGGCTATGTACAGAATTATATATGTCCAGCAAGAGAGGAACCGAACTCCGTATGCCTGTTCTTGCCTTTCTCTTCAGGGGAAAAGGTTTTTCATCAGCTAGACTTCAACCTATCCAATCGATAAAACCTCTGCATATATTAAGAAAATAAAGCATTAAAACAATGAAGAAGCTGGATGATGAGTCTACGAACATCGACAGATAATACTCACCAGGATAGAATGGATCTGTTCTAGTAAAGGCACAAGTAATGAAATCAATGTCTGCATATCCTCTTTAAGGTTGTTGTAGTTTTGATCTTTTGTCATGAGGAGACTGACGAATGTCTTGTTATCCGGCACCAGTTTTAGAGCCACCTGTAAACTTGAAATCTGTTAGTACATGTTAAATTAAAGAGAATGTTCAAACATTACTTAATGAATCCTAAATACCTTAAAAGCAGCCAACGAAATCCATCCATGCCTAGGCTTCAAAGTAACATTATAGGATTCTTGAACTGCTTGTTCTATGTTCTGCTCGGGTTCCTTCACCAATCTTTGTAACAAAGCTACCATAAAATCCATGGATCTGAAAGGGAAACGAGTTTATATTAGACCCAGAGACAAAAGGCTGGTTTGGTTTTTCATTCTTCTTGAAGTACTTGTGTTCAGAATTCGTGTCCAATGCATGTTTGGGTAAAGAAAAGCTGAATCAATAGTTAATAAGTTAGATTATTAGAGAAAAGCTTTATTCATAGTTCCACTAGATAGTACTCAATTCGTGGTAATGGCTCTCTCTATATAAAGATATAAATTCGAAAATATTCATGTGGGACATTTATCTATATTCTCTGCTTACCTCGTAAGCCAGAGAAAGGCTTTACTGCAACTGCTACCCTTTCTTGCGTTACCTTCACTCTCTTCCTTTTTCAGCATCTCAATCAAATTCGAATACTTCGTAGGATCCGATTCCAAAAGACTCTCCAATCTCTAAAAAATGGAGAGGAGAGAGGCAGTTCAGTCGATCTTCAAATAATGGAGTTTTCACATGGACAAAACTGCCCATGTAAAAACTGGTTAAATGACAAAAATAAAGACAAGAACTTCAAGGTTTTTTCAAACATCACAAGGGTGTTCTTGTCAACTGAGAAGAAATTCAGTTACTTTTAACCTGGATATTTTGGTGAATGTCTTGTCTAAGGACAGCCATAGTCGGGCCTATCTTATCTGGAAGAAAAAGAAAAAGAGAAAAGAACAACTGAAAAAAGGTAGGAAAAAAATTAAAGTTAAGTCGATATCTTGAAATCAACATGTTTGGAGAAAGATAAAGAGTAGATGAAAAAGAAAACTGACCAAGAACTTGAAGAATCAAAGTGCAGACACGAAGAAAAGGCTTGGTTGGTATATGAGCAACGTCCGCGGCTGCTGCATGCTGAGCTTTGGTTAACATGGAGAGTTCTTCAATGGCGGACCTTATCTCTGATTTCGTTTCCATTTCCCTTTTTCTCTTCATTTCAAGATATTGTTGGTCATTGATGGTTGATTCCAGCTAACCTTATATAACCCACAAATCATTTTTTTTTTTCTGGGTAAAAGCCATGCTGGCATGAACAAACATGGAGAAACATTTATCTATAACCTGAAATCCCTTTGTTTATTTTAACTTCTGCTGTTTTTAATGTTTTATTATTACATAAATGTCGTGTGTGTAAGCCATTGACAGTGACTTTGTATTTGACCTTGAAGTTATCTCTTACTGTTTAAGATCTCAAAGTGTTAGCTTATCCTGAGCTTTGATCTCATCCATGACCGCATGAAAACTGTTGTGGGCCCTTGTTTTATATAATTACGACTCGTTGATATGAAGGAATATTTATCATCAACTTGGCCTTACTGAAAAACAGATTACAAATTCTCAAATTGAGATTGAATTTACAACTTTTCGATATGAAAGTTGCTCTCAGAATTGACTTCGCAACTTCCTAATATAGAAATTGTTTCAGTGATCGGACCTTCTCAATATAAAAATTTTGTTTAGTTTAGCTCTATAATTTTCTCACTATGAAAGACGTGAATATTAATTTTAACTTTCTCTATCACTATAAAAATTTAACATTTCATGTTGCATTTGTTATAGTGTATCTCTTAATAAGAAAATATCGATGGTCTTTTATAATTAGATCTATTTTATGATAATTTATCGATGCATTTAGATCTGTACGTAGAAAATATGTAAGATTGATTATCGATCTTATTGTGTCTATTTTTAAATGGAGATAAGAAAATTATTGATAGTTGATTTCTTTTTCTTTTCAGATGAAGCATGTATTTAAGAAAATATTTTCTTTTACATTAATGGATGAAAATGATAAATAAGAGAGTTTGGTTTTATGGATCATTCAAACAGAGGAATTATATTAAACTAAAACTCTCTTTTACATCATCTTATTGACACAGTAAAAGGGTGTTAATCCCAAGTCATTTAAGGCATTGGTAAGGGATAATACAGAGACCGGATATGTTTGAATGTTTTATTTAATTTCGTCTTACATCATGCAGATAGAAGCTTGTAGGTTACAATGCTGAAAACTTTATATTTTAAAACCTGCTAATGCAAATGGAATCTTTTGCAATAATATTTTATTAATTTTCACTTACACAATTTAAAATCATTTTAAATTAATACAATTATGAAAATTTTATAGTGCTCGATGAGTAGCGATGAGCACCACTAATAACGAACAATAATAATTTAATTTTTAAAAATAATTTCTAAAGGAATCAACGTATAATTATAAATTAATTAAAATTTCAAAATAAATTATTTTAAATAAAGAGTAAATTATAGCAGTGACCACCTAACTATTGCCCATTTTCATTTTGACCAATATTTTGAAATTTTGTCATTCAGGCCACTCAACTATTTAAATACATTTAATTAAGCCACTTGTCATGCCACTCAACTATTTAAATACATTTAATTAAGCCACTTGTCATTAATATTTAATGGAGAAGCTGATGTGACAATGAAATATTTGGTATAAGTACACAGTTGGTCACTATTACTTATATATTATATCAAATTTGTCCTAATTTTAATAAATTAAAATAAACTTAACCCTAGTTAATTTTAAAAGATCTTAAAAGTTGCAACATATTCTATATTTATAACAAAACAATTTTTTTACTAGAAATTCAATTTATGATTCTCAGAATCATCCATACAATTAATGGGTTATTATGAGTCAATTGTAAGTTGTGTTTTCAAAACTAAATTCTTTTTTTTTACATTACAACTGAAGTGATGCTTAACTATATTTTTTATAAAAATGTAGATTAGCTCCCCTTTCTTAACAAAAGAGCTCCTTAAAAATACAATGCGTATATGTATATATATATATATATATATATATATATATATATTCTTACTTTCTTTTGAAATTGTAAAATTAATAATAATCATTAACAAAAATAAAAAATTAGTGAAAAAATAAAATAATTAATGTTAGTTTAATGAGTTTGTTGTTTTTCTTAAATAATTTTATTTGAGAAAAATAAAAAAAAACCAGAGAATACAAACAAATTTAAAAACTTAAATTTGAGGGTCAAAAATATTGTTATGTGGTAAATAAATGATATAAATTACACCTGCAATTTGCCAACTTGATAAATCATCATAAAAGTTCGAGGTGTGAATGTAATAAGATCCTTTGAGAGCAGCCCTAATAAGCTAGACAACATCGAGACACGAGTAGTTGTATTAATTACAACTAAAAAAACAATCCACTTGATGATGTATAATAAAAAACAATAATAATCTTCCTAACCAGTGAAGGTATTATAACTATTTAATTATTTTAACGTATTATTTGTAATTATTATTGCATACGACAATTACACGTTTAATATTTAAATTATTAATTTTAGTTTTTTACCTAAATTTTATTAGGACTTTTAGTTTTGGAGCCCATATACGATGTGTTTCATGAGAAGCTAATCCCATTTAATGGGTTTATTATTAGCCAATTGTATTCAAATAAATTTGTGGCCGAGTATTATCTTATTCGTACTATTTCAGTGGCAGTTGATCGGTTTAGCTTAAAATGGCGGTTGCTGCTGGTGGAGCAGTAACAGTAACAACAAAAGGCGTACGTTTACTTTCAGCCTCTCGCACGTTAGCGGTTATCAGGACTTCGCCATTCCTGACAACGTTGTCGCCCTCGAAGTTGGATGTTTTCCCGGTGCGGATAAGGAACAATGAACTCTCAGGAAAGAAACTTTTGGTTATCCGAGCTGCACGAACCGAGTCTCAAGGCGTTTCACTTGGTTCCAGGGCTCCTAATTTCCAGGTTTCTTCACTACGGAAAATATTACCAAAAAAAAAAAACTTTTAAATGTTAAACACATTTATCTCTTTACCCTTATTTATTGCAAATATTTGTTGTTTTCCTTTGGTGAGTGTAGTTGCCAGAGCCTCTAACTGGGAAGACTTGGACTTTGGAAGATTTTGAATCATACCCTGCTTTGCTGGTAATGACCCATTTCTTTTCTTCTATTTTTATTCCGTTTTAATCCATTTTTTCTTTTTTTTGGATTAAACTATGAGTTGTAGTCTTTAATTATCTGTTTTCTGCGGTTACTTGGTATAGATTGGACTTACATTAGAGATAGTTACAGTAGGTTTCTTTTGTGAATTTTGTAAATGAAAGGGCATTTTTAAGCTTTGGGATATTCATGTTAATTTATTGCACATAGTTGAAGGAATGCTGACATATTCAAGGATGAAGAGATGTGAAATCACTGCTTGTTTTCTTTTAAGTTTTAACATTGCTTTATTTGTATACCTTTATTGAATTTCATACGAAGTTTTAAGGTAAGGTAGTATGGGAAAGGTATACGGATTTTGTTAAGTTATTAATTGGGTTCTCATTGGATTTAGATAAGAACTGAAATGATTGAAAAAGGGGATTACTGTCATGTTGGAATTCGTACTTTTGTTGTCATTGTTCTTTATCTATAGTGCAATTCCTTAGTATTTGATATGTTTTGTTTTACTTTGTTTGAAGGAGGATGGTTTTATCATCACGAGATTTCAGTAAGTGAATAATTAGAATTGAGGTTTCTGACAATGGCAAGCAAAGATAGAAAATAACAGTCAAAACTAATACGGTGATCGGAATTTCTTATTAGAAGGGTTAAGTTGTTTGGATTTGAATATGTAAGCAGTTATTAGTATAAATTTAAGACTATAATACCACAGGTTTTGAAAGGGAACTGATTGTGATGGGGACTATGTAGATGAACAAATAACCAGTATTATTGTTCTGATATCAGTGCATCAAATATTAGCATCGGCAAGTTTTTTAGTTGTCAGGATAGTTCTGACTCGGTCAATGATTCCAATGTGTTAAATTTCTGGAATGCAGATGCTTCAAAGTGGTATTACTACCTAGGAGCACCTGCTATTTCAGTTTCAGGTGCTATGGCAGTTTTACAGTGATACCATGGTTAGGTTTGTGTTTGTTCGATTTTATAGTTGAAAGAGTAACTGTGTTTTATCATTTTGGACCAGTCCAGAAGGATTAAAAAGAAAAGTATTTTTGGAGCATTTTTGTTTAATCAATGTGAAATTCCGCCTTTGCTGCTTGGAAATAGCTGGACTTGTTTTAGTTCGCTTAATGGTGCCCATCTGAGAACTACGTAAGTAGGGCATGTGACATGCTCCAAGGTTGAAGCTGAAGTGCTGATTTTGGCCCAATGCTAAAGCTTTAATATCATGGGGCTTGTAAACAGACACAAGTCGTTCATGAATAAGCATCGTACAGTGTAGTTCTACGGCAGTCCTTCAAAATCCATGGTCCAGTATGCATCTTGGTTCTGTTGCTTTAAACTTTTAATGTACAACCGTCACTTTGTCTATTACAGTATTGACAACTTTTATGTAGAAGAATAACTATTCATGTTCTCTGAATCTACTATCTATCAGATGATGTATTCCTAGTACTTGAAAATGGGGCACACTTTTCCCTTGAAAAAAAAAGTCAAATTTATTTAAGTAGGAATGGATAAAAGGCAGATGATTGCCTCAGTTAAAACTTGAAAAGTCCAGATTTAACTAGTATTATACTTGTTTTCAATTGGCCTATTTCTGATATGTGCCCTTTCATGATATGTTATAAAGAATCACAAGAACTTATACTAGCTAAATTAATGTAAATAGATTCTGAAAATATCACAGAAAGCATTATGGTTTTAATGAATAGTAGAGTTGAAAAATTATGTGCGCATGCATTTTTTTCTGGTTCTTAACTATTTATGGCATTTCTTCTCTTAATGAAGTATATTTATCATCAGAGTAGTAACACGTTCATTTGCAGGTTATGTTTATATGCAACCACTGTCCATTTGTTAAGCACCTGAAGAAGGATCTTGCGAAGCTTTCCAATTTCTATATGAAGGTAAGGTAGCCAGGTGCCCTACCACTTTCTGGATTATTCAGCTTGTTTTATTTCCTGTTAAGGAACATGGAATGATAATTAACTGTAAAACAATTCAATTTTTTTTTGCGCTCTGTTGCAGAAAGGGCTTGCTGTAGTTGCAATATCTTCAAATTCTGTAGCCACTCATCCACAGGTTCCACTAATCCCCTAGTTTGAGAATGGAGATACCATGAAGCTTCTTGTATGATTTCTCCAAATGAACTTTTGTTTACAGGATGGACCTCAATTCATGGCAGAAGATGCCAAGCTATATAATTATCCTTTCCCTTACCTATACGATGAGGTATCCCAGTACTATCATTGTTCTTCTCTTCTATTTTTTTTCTTTTCTTTTCTTAAACAATATAAATAAATGAAAACATTATTACGAGTTTGCCTTTCCCTTTACGAAAAAGTTAAAACATGCAACTGAGATAATAGGAATATAAAAACCTTAGGACTGCAAGAATATGACTATGGAAATAAGACCAAAAGCAGACTTCAAAAAAGTACTAGCATCTGTTTTCTGTTTCCACAATTACCTGGATTGTTCTTCTGTGATTAACACACCTGTTCATATAATTCTTTAATAACTTAGTGTCTTTTACTTCCATTTTCGAGATTTAGGCCTCTGGCTCATTTCTTCGGGTGTAGCTTCTCTGTTCGTACATTTCATGCATGCAAATGACATTAGCTTGCTTCATAATTGATTTTTGCATTAAACACTTCTTATTGATCAAGTTAAATATGTTTTCACTTCAGACTCAAGATGTTGCAAAAGATTTTGGGGCAGTTTGTACGCCAGAGTTTTTCCTATTTAAAAAGGTGATCAAAATCTGTGTAACTTATTTTATGTTCTCGCAAACATCAAATCGTTGGTTTTGCTCTTGACTAGCCTTAGCAGGCTAGGCTACCATCTTTGAATCAGGTTGGCAATGATAAGTAGGTAGTGTGCCATGCCATGGAGGTTTGATTGCTAGAAATTTATGATTTATCACTATGTGATTTACGTGGAAGATTGTGGGATCAAGTCCTGGGTCACGTTAAAGAGTTCTTAAAAGAATAGCGATAATAACTTGTTAATCTCTCTCTTTGAAAAAGGATGGAAGGAGGCCATTTGAGCTGGTATATCACGGCCAATTTGATGATTCCCGGCCAAGTAATGGTGTTCGTGTTACTGGAAGGTACGGTTATGTGATTTTATGCTTGACATGATTAATGATTCGACTCCCTATTCCCATTGCATGAGTGAACAATCTGCTTTGTTTAATCATTTCTAGGGACTTAAGATTTGCTATAGACAGTGTTCTTAGTGGCCAACCAATACCATCAGTTCAAAAACCAAGGTGTATTCTTCCTTAAGCACTTCCATTTTGTTCTCTTAACGGTTTGATTAGATGGATTATCTACTAAAATTCCTTATTTCCCTTTTGCTAACAGTGTTGGATGCAGCATAAAGTGGCACCCGCAAAAGAGCTCGTAATCTGCGAAAATAACTTTTTCCAGTTATCTGATGAACATAATCTGTGAATGTACCTTTCTTCAGAGAAGTGGCATTTCAGTTTAGTGCAAATCGATGACATTGGAAGGTACTTATTTTCCTGTCATAAATGTTATCGTAAATGAACTGCGTCCGTGCTTCGGATTCCTGGAAGAACAGCAGACATGGGAAGATTTAACATGTTATTTTTTTATATATAAATTGATTCACATACAGAAGCTTACTCGTTAGTATTTCGGGCTTATAACTGTCGACATGCAATAATCATTGGAAAGATTAGATTCAAGAATATATAACTTTAACCAATAATCTGAATCTGAAACTTGCATTGGATTTTGTTTTCAGAAAATCCCTCTGGCATAGTTGAAACATGATGTATATCCTTAACTCCCCTCTTGCACCAATAGCTATTGTCCTTACCAAGAATATAACTTAAAGTAAGAGTCATAAATTCTTTGCCTGATTAATACTTTTAGAATAAATATATACCAAAACTAGGGTTATATCTTTTCTGCCTCTTTCTTTCATCTGTGGTTGAGGATCTTGCCTGTGCCAAAGCAGGAACAAGAACCCATTGTCTTATGTTCTTTGCCCAAGCACTTCATCAATCATGTCAGAAAAACATACCAAATTAAGTACCTGCATTTTCCCCAATTACCCATTGATGGATTGAAGCAAAGGCCTGCTCTATAATGTTCATGTGGGATTGCTCCCCTATGGTCCATCTATGATGCCAACATTAAAGATGTAATGGAGGCATTGGGACATATCTAATTGTCATTGCACTAAGCACCTTTTATAACTATATCAATAGCAAATCAAAGGATGTTCCATATGAAAATGAAACTGCTAAATATTACGCATGGACGTGGCGGAAGCTTTAAGGTTGATTCTGATAGAATCAAATAATATGAAGTTTTAGATCCCTCTCGATAGCATCATATGATGATTTTTATGATATAGATTGGACAAGCATCATGTGAAGGTCGACATCAGACGGATAGATTAATGGAGCCTACTTCCAGATTAGAGATTCCCCCAACAACGTCACTGAATAATTATTAATCCCCCGACCTGTTTTCTTATGATCAGCGACGTATTTCTATATTAATTCCATACGTTACTTTCATGTCTCGTTCTTCTATGCCACATACTATACAATTATAAATCATTGTATCTATATTAATGATTTAAATTGTTATTAGGAGTAAAATTCTCATTCTCCCTCCCATAGGTAGAAATTATTTTAAAAAATTGTTATTAACAACTCATTAAATTAAATGATCTTGGTGGTAAAAAATGAATGTTATTTTTAGTAGTAGGACTTGAGTTTAAACAATTGCACATAATGTGTTGTTAATTGACTAATTTTTTTAAACAAATACTACTTTGTTATCACTCAAAATGTTTTTTAAGTTAAAACATATAACAATTTAAATTTTTGGTCATACAAAGATGTAATCAAAGTGTTCAATAAGTATGTTTTAATTTTTTTTCATATCATACGTAAAATTAAATGGTAAAAGCTTATTTAAATACAATAAAAATACAAGGATTTTATATTACAAATATTTTAAAGAAAAAATAGTATAAGAATATCTATAAAATTGGAAATTTGACTTTGACTTCAAGGTTTTAAAAGAAGTTCAAATCCAGAAAGATTATAGACGCTGCAATTTTCAGCCATTGAATTTGCAGAAATCGTTAGTTGATCATCAACTGGGAAGCACTCGAATTGTTGAAATTGAACCATCGGTTGAAATTCAAAGCTTGGCGTGTTTGGTGCAGGATTAGACCAGAAAACGTCTTGTACCATTTCTTCAGCTAACAAATTCTGCAACCCAAACGCATTCATCTGACCAGTTTCCATAAATCCCTCGACACTATTATCATACACTTCTAGGTGTTGCTAAACTTGAGGCATTTCTTGAAGCAGATAAGATTCCATACTAGGATGAACTACTGGTAACTCCGGGAACTCCAACGATGAATCATTTTGGCTGTAGGTATATTGTTCTAAAACACCCCACGGACTGATCCCTTCGTTAGGCCATGCCTGAGTAAGAATTTCAGGCTTATCTAGGCTTGTGCTCTTGTTCAAGAACTGTGAAAAAATAACAGCCAGGTCAATCTCCGAGCCACTAGCGGGAGCTGGTTGGTTCGCTGAGTCTCCACCGGAGGAACTACTGGTCCCAATAATCTGCTCCTCTTGATTCCTCAAACTGCTTGTTGAACTCTTACTATAATTCATTGAAACCTGAACCTGACCACTATTTTTGTCGATCCTGCTAGACCTGCCTCGTAGATTCTTACCACAGCCACCATCAACATGCACATTCCTAAGGGAACCACCTTTGGTCCAATACCTTCTGCAGCAATTGCAAAAGTACCTCTGCTGCGACAAAGTGTAGTAATAACAAAATTTGGTGTGGACAGAGGCACAACGTGGACAATTTGGAGCACCTTCAACGTTGGACTTGCACTTTCTATCAGTAGGCCTAGGAGCTGCACACTGCAACATCTGGTCAGTACTAACAGCGAACAAGGTTGTGATAAGATTGCAAATGATGTAGTTTAGTGGGGAAAGAAAGGACATGTATGTTTTTATGTATGGCGTTTGATGGTGCAACTACAAAGGGAAAACGTGGGCGGTTGGCGTCAGGGACGGAGCCAAGATTTTAATTCAAGGGAGGTAATTGTCCCATTATCCTTTACTGATAAAAAAATTTTGGGGAGGGGGTGGGGTGGGTTTGTTTTGTAGTGACAGATTGTGATGTGACGGAGTGAAGTTTGGTTTGTGGTAGACTCAACTGGATGGTGTGTGACTCTCTATCAGTGGTGGATATAGAAAATTGTTTGAGGATGGACAAACATATTAATAATACAAATTTTTTGATACGATCAAATTGTAGGATGAACATCATAAAATGTTAAAGTAAACACACATGTATTAATAAATAAAATTTTAAATTTTAAAAAATAAAATTTGAATTGTCCACCTTAACTCCAACGTACGTCCGCCACTGCTCTCTATATTCATTATTTTTCGGTCATGTGCAATTCCTCATTGCGCTCTCATCTGGATCGTGATTATCGAACAAGTTAAAGCAACCCTACTTGAGCTTGCATTATTATTATATGTTAAACTTTGTTTAATAATATTATACATTTAAATGTTTGTGTTGTGCATGTATACATGGGTGGGATCACGTTGTGATTAGAGATGTTAACACGGAATTGAAAAATTCTACAATGTTCAACGGGTATCGATAAATATTATTAATGATGCTTATCATTAATTTATTTTATAAAAATTAAAATTATAAAGAACTCGACGTATAATTATAAATTAGTTAAAAGTTTAAACATAAATTATTTAAAATAAAATATTAATTAAATTGTTTTTTATAATCTTATTTTTAATAATAATTTTTAATAATAATTAGATCAAGTACTAACCCCTAAAGTAAATCACTCTAAATATAAAATCCGACCCGAAAATATATACCCTCCACTTGAAACTCGATCTAACTCGAGTTTAGAGGTGACTTCACCCAACTCGATCCCAATCCGACTTTTGATATAAAATTATATATTATTTTTATTCAATAAAAATTGGGATCTAATTGAAAAAAATAATATATAGAGGGTTATTATTACAATTATCCCTAATATATAAGGTAAATTTAAATTATATTTAGAGTTAGGTCGAGTCGGATATTTTTTACCTTAAACTGAATCTAACCTAATCTTCTAAAAAAATACCCGACCTGAACCTTAATTTTTAAAAAAAATTCGGGTCGTTCCCATCCCTACTTGAGGGTTGAAAAAGGTTTGAGAATTTATTTTCAGTATCTTTTTCTTTTTTCGTTAATTTTTAGTGTAAACTACTTATTTAGTATTTTATTTATTCTCATATTTTTTTAGTCATTAACTTATTATTTTTAAAATTATATTTAATATCATATTTTTTCTAATTTAATCATGATTAAAATAAAATTATGATGTAGCATGATATAATAATAATTTTAAACATTATAAATAAATGAAAACATTATTATGAGTTTGCCTTTCCCTTTACGAAAAAGTAAAAAATGCTACTGAGATAGAATATGAAAACCTTAGGACTGCTAGGATATGACTATGGAAATAAGACCAAAAGCAGACTTCAAAAAAGTACTAGCATCTGTTTTCTGTTTCCGCAGTTATATGGATTGTTCTTCTGTGATTAGCACACCTGTTTATGTACTTCTTTAGTAACTTGGTGTCTTTTACTTCCATTTTCGAGATTTAGACCTCTGGCTCATTTTTCGGGTGTAGCTTCTCTCTTCGTACATTTCATGCATGCAAATGAGGTTAGCTTGCTTCGTAATTGATTTTTGCATTAAACACTTCTTATTGATCAAGTTAAATATGTTTTCACCTCAGACTCAAGATGTTGCAAAAGATTTTGGGGCAGTTTGTACGGCAGAGTTTTTCCTATTTAAAAAGGTGATCACAATATGTGCAACTTTAAAAAAATACATCAAATTGTTGGTTTTGCTCTTGACTCACCTTACCATCTTTGAATCATGTTGGCAATGATAAGTAGGTACTGTGCGATGCCATGAAGGTTTGTTTATTAGAAATTTATGATTTATCACTTTGTGATCTACTTGGAAGATTGTGGGATTAAGTCCCGGGGTCATGTTAAAGAGTTCTTAAAATATTAGTGATAATAATTAATAACTTGTTAAGCTCTCTCTTTGAAAAAGGATGGAAGGAGACCATTTGAGCTGGTATATCACGGCCAATTTGATGAATCCCGGCCAAGTAATGGTGTTCGTGTTACTGGAAGGTACGGTTATGCGATTTTATGTTTGATATGATTAATGATGTGACTTCCCATTCCTGTTGCATTAGCGAACAATCTGCTTTTTTTTTTTAATCATTTCTAGGGACTTAAGCCTTGCCATAGACAGTGTTCTTAATGGCCAACCAGTACCCTCAGATAAAAAAAAAGGTGTATTCTTCCTTGAGCACTTCCATTTTGTTCTCTTAACGGTTTGATTAGATGGATTATCTACTAGAATTCCTTATTTTCCTTTTGCTAACAGTGTTGGATACAGAATAAAGTGGCACCCGCAAAAGAGCTTGCAATCTGCAAAAAAAAAAAAATTCCAGTTATCTGATGTGGTTGAGGATCTTGCCTGTGCCAAAACAGGAACATGAACCCATTGTCTTATGGTCTTCGACCAAGCACTCCATCAATTTTGTCAGAAAAACATACCAACTTAAGCACCTGCATTTTTTATTACCCATTGATGGATTGAAGCACTCGCTTTTGTTTTATATGACACTAAGAGCAAGCAAAGAAGATAGAAGCAAAGGCCTGCTGCTATAATGATCATGTGGGATTGCTCTATGGTCCATTAATGATGTCAATATTAAAGATGTAACGGAGGCATTGGGACATATCTAATTGTCATTGCACTAAGTACCTTTTATAATATCATATCTAATTGTAGCTAATATTACGCACGGACATGGCGGAAGCTTTAAGGTTGATTCTCCGAGAATCCATAATATGAGTTCTAGATTCCACTCAATAGCATGATATGATTTATTTTTCTATGATATAGATTGGATAAAACTCATGCGAAGGTCGACATCAGACAGATAGATTAATGGTGACGTTAACGTCACTGATTAAGTCCCCCAACCTGTTTTCCTATGATCATCGAGGCATCTCATATTAAGTCCATACGTTACTCTCTTGTCTTATTCTTCTATGCCACATACCATACCATTATTATTCATTGCATCTGGAGCATACTTCTTCCTCCTATAGGTAGAAATTATTTAAAAAATGTTATTAATAACTCATTAAATAGTCTCTGTGATAAAAAATTGAATGTTATTTTTTATAGGAGACTCGAGTTTAAACAATTGCATAAAAATGTTTTTATTAATTGAGTAAGAAATTTTTTAAACAAGTATTAATTTGTTATCACCCAAACTATTTTTTCTATATATATATATATATATATAACAGTTTAACATTTGGTCATACAAAAACGTAATGAGAGTGTTCAACAAATATGATTTTATTTTATTTTATTCATATCATACGTAAAAGCTTATTTAAATACAATAAAATTACAAGGCTTTTATACTTCAAATAGTTTAATGAAAAAAAATAGTATAAGAATATCAATAGAATTGGAAATTTGACTTTGACTTCAAGGTTTTGAAAAAAGTTCAAATCCAGAAAGATCAAAGACACTGCAATTTTCGGCCATTAAATTTGCAGAAATCGTTAGCTGATCATTAACTGGGAAGCACTCGAATTGTTGAAGTCGAACCATCGGTTGAAAATCAAAGCTTGGTGCATGATTAGACCAGAAAACATCTTGTACCATTTCTTCAGCTAAAAAATTCTGCAACCCAAACGCATTAATCTGATGAGTTTCCAGAAATCCCTCGACGCTATTATCATCCACTTTTAGATGTTGCTTAACTCGAGGCATTTCTTGAAGCAGATAAGATTCCAGACTCTGATGAACTACCGGTAACTCCTGGCACTCCATCGATGAATCAGTGGTATCTTGTTCTAAAACACCCAATGGATCGACCCCTTCATTAGGCCATGCTTGAGTAAAAGGCTGGTCTAAGCTTGCGCTCTGGTTCACGAACTGTGAAAAGATAACAGCCAGATCAATCTCCGAGCCACTAACGGGAGCTGGTTGGTTCGCTGAGTCTCCATCGGAGGAACCACTGCTTCCAATCATCTGCTCCTCGTGATTTCTCAAACTACTTGAACTCTTACTATAATTCATCGAAACCTGAACCTGACCACCATTTCTGTTGATCCTGATAGACTTGCCTTGTCGAGTCTTACGACAGCCACCACCAACAGGTACATTCCGGAGGGAACCACCTTCAGTCCAATACCTTCTGCAGCCTTTGCAAAAGTACCTCGGCTGCGACAAGCTGTAGTTGTTGTAATAACAAAATTTGGTGTTGGCAGAGGCACAACGTGGACAATGTGGAGCACCTTCAACATTGGACATGCACTTTCTGTCAATAGGCCTAGGAGCTGCACACTGCAACATCTGGTCAGTACTAACAGCGAACAAGGTTGTGATAAGATTGCAAATGATGTAGTTTAGTGGGGAAAGAAGGGGCATGTGTGTTTAGATGTATGGCGTTTGATGGTGCAACTACAAAGGGAAAACGTGGGCGGTTGGCGAGCCGTCAGGACCAAGAAATGGAGAGGGGGAGGGGGTGTTGTTTTGTAGTGATGGATGATGATGTGAAGGGGTGAAGTTTGGTTTGTAGTATACTCAAACTAGATGGATCGTGTGTGACTATCTATATTCATTATATTTCAGTCATGTGCACTTCCTCATTGCCTCTGGATCGTGATTGATGTACAAGTAAAAAAAATCCTAGTTGTGGTTGCATTATTATTATACGTTAACCTTTGTTTAATTAATATTATACATTTAAATGTTTATGTGTTTTGCATGTATACATGGGCGGGATCACGTTGTGATTAGAGATGTTAGCATGAAATTATATTCTTGAAAAATGCAAATTTTGAAGTCTAGCCGTTCACATGGGTAGCATAGACGGGGTGAAAATAAGCGACAATGCGGGCATGATTAACGAAATTCTCTAGTATGAATACAGTAAGACGTTGTACGTTACTCGTGGTCGTGTGTAATCATTAGCTACGTGTCGTCCTTTCCTTCCTTTAAAAAGTAAAACTTAAAAGAGGGAATATTATTCATCTTATCACGTGATTAGCACATTGCAAGCTTATTTAGACGAGTAATGTTAAATAAATGATAGAATAATTATATAGGGAAATAGAATAAAACTACAATAAAAGCGAAGTATCTTCACTTATTGAGGTTATGGTTTAGTTATTAGTGATTTGGTACTCTTACAAAAAAATTATTTAAAATTATATAAACATTTAAAAAAAACACACACACACAAGCTTTTCAGGTTTATTAACATACATGTATGATTTTTATCTTAATCAATCCATGAGAAAAAACATGAAGATTATATTAATTATAAAATTCATATTTAATTAATATAAGACTTTATGAGCGATGATTGTATTAGTAATAGAATACTAAATTATATATTAATTGGATATTGAATTTTATTGAATGTTTAAATATAATTTTCATATTTAGTGGTGACTAAAACTTATACTAATGTTATTATTGTTCGTATGTTAACTTGTAAACTGTTAGTTTTTTTAATAAAATTGTATAATTTTTATTAAATATTTTAAATATTTTTTTGTTAAAATATAAAATCGTCAACAATTACGCATGAAACTGATAAAATTATTGATAATTGTTGACAACTTTGAAATACAAAACACGATCTCTTAGTTTCTTTCATCACATGTAGAGATAGACATTTAATCTAAATTCAATGAGTTCTGACTTGTCATCTGATAAGGTCTTGAATCTAAATTCTGACTTAATCTGATAAGGTCATTTTTTTAAAGAATAAATTGTATTGAGTCAATTTTTTGTAGGTTGTGATTAAGTTTGATTGGATTTGAATCTAAGATGAAAAAAATCGATCCAAAAAAATAATATAACTACCTCTTATATATTTATTGATAACTACAATAATATCACACTCTATATTTTTAATTAGATCTTAATTTATCTAATAAAAATAATTTTTTTAAAGAATATATATGTCAAGTTGAATTAAATACGGATTTTTAAATAGTCAAGTATGATTTTCAAAAATTAAAACATAAAAAATAAAATAATTTTTGCAATTTTTTAAACATAAAAAGTAACAAACTCCGTTAGTTTATGAGGTTAACCATGCCACCATTATAACTTATTCTTTCCATGTAGCATGTTATTAAACATCATAATATGCTCTAGTCGCCCCTACTGTTCCATACATCTATCCAATAAGAAAAGCCATTCCGTCCCATTTCACATTCACTTTTTTTTTTTAAAGAAATACAAATACAAATGGATTGATTCAAAATACATTAAAACAATTCAAATTTGATCACCAAATACAATTATAACACGTTGCACTAAACATAACTTGGATCAAGTCCTCGGATAAGATTTTCCAAGCCCAAGTTTCATTCTTTTAACATAGCCCACGTTTTAATTTTATTAGTAACAGTAGTTGGCGTCAACTTAGATGCTCGTGAAGTATATTTTGGTAAGTAACTTGTTTGGGCAAGGCCCATGGCTACGGATGATACGAAATTTTGGCAAGTGAAAATGATTTGACATTAATCTCCACGATATCAATGCTACGAAACCCTATTTTCTTATCAAAAAATTATATGTACCGAATTACAAATTTAAGTAATTATTCAAGCATGTTTTATCAAGTTTCAAACCCCTAAACTATATTTAAATGAGCAAAAGTAATAATTTGACACTGAGAAATGAAACTCTAACAGGACAATAACTTTACAACCGTCGTATTACAACTGTGATATGATTAGCGTGGAACTTGAAACTTGAAGACGCTCTTTAAAAACATTAAAAGAACACGATTTCATTAATTGATCCTTATTAGTCATGGGGATGTCCACGTGAAGACTGAGGCCTCAGCAGCATTTACGTGTATCGTGTTTATGTATTCACAACTTGAAATCATATTCTTGTTACACAAGGCAGCCCCAAACAGTGGCCTCCATACCAAACCCCTATCATTTATATAATATCATTAGTAATTACATTGGGGGGGGGTGTCATCTTTTGTAGTTTGTCCCACGCAATGAATAGTGGAGTCCCTCGTTCACCGTAACAACCACTCCTCTCTTTCTGGGATTTCATCCTTTCTTGCATTCTTAAACCCACTCAATGGCCATCAGAAAGCTTCTGCTTCTGCTTCTGTGGTTGTTCATCTTTTTGCTTGGAGCAGCAGCAGCAGTCCATGGTTCATCATCAAGATATTCTCATATGTTCAAGATGAACCCAAAGTCAGCTCATCGGATTAATTCACCACGAAGCTTCTACGGTACGCTGCCTAAAACAATCCCCATCCCACCTTCTGCTCCCTCAAGGAACCACAATGACGTTGGGTTACAAAGTTCATCAGCAACATTCCCATGAACATCATCCAACAAAGACAGATACATAGGAATGAATATCGATGCCCATGGCATGGAAATGAAGACGAAGATGGGGTTAAATTAATAGATGAATTGGTGGGTACTCTTTTCTTCTTTTTGTGGATTATTTTTAAGATATCCTCGGTTTTTTTCTTGGTATGAACACCTTTTTGTTTGTTTGTTAATGCAAATTGCAAATTTACTAGTAGTTCTTCATCCTCTGAAATTCAAACAAGTTTCAGAGTGAAATCAAAATGATTTGTTAAAAATGTGTTAAAATCTATGATCCAATAAATCTTTTATTCAAACTAAGCTTTCTTTACACCGAAAAGATAGAAAAGAAAGAAAACAAGGTCAGAGGGAGGTTGAGGCAGCTGAGTTCAACCAAACCATAGATACGTGCAAATGCTCATTTGTTACGCGGCCATCACGTCATAATGATATCCATACTTAAGTCAAATCACATGCTATCATTTTATATTATTTTTTAAAAAACATTATCAAAGTAATTTTATCCTTAATGAACGTCATAATGATATCCTTTAATTATTTTTTTTAAAATAACCTTTAATTATTTGTTTGTTTCTCAAGATCTTCGTTATTTTCTTACTTTGGTGAGGTAATCACCCTCCCACAAGTCTTCTCTTGCTTTCAAGTTTAATAAATAAAGTAAAAAGTGTTTATTGGATATTTGTTTCATTTGAAATGTAGATATTATTAAGAAAGTGTGAGTGATTTGTTAGTAAGTATTTTCTAAAAAAATAAAAGAATTATTTTTTTTATAGAGGTCAGGGTTTAAATACCAGCAGATTTAGCAGGGTGATTGAGCGTTCATTGCCAAATGATTGGAAATATTTAGAGCAAATATTACTTTATAATCAAATTATCTTAATAAAAAATATTTTCTAAAAAATATTAACATTAAATAATTATATAAATTTTAATTATATTTAAAGATTTGTTTGTTATATAAAATTTGATTATATTTAAAGTCAAAGTTTAAGTTTGAAAAACAACACTTATAATTTTTTTCTAATTTTAAATTACACTCTCTTTTATTAAAAAAAAATATTGAATTGCTCGAAATCAAGGTACATCGGCAAATGTACCATGTGATATGTCATAAGGTACTAAAATTTGGTGTTTAACAAACAAACATTTTTATTTATTTATGTCCATCCTAATTTCAACCTTCTTAAATTTTTGATATTTTTCAACCTCGCTTTATTATAATATATTTTAGGGACCTCATTCTAATAAAGTAATATAGGGCCTATATATTTCTTGAGACGAGTCTGTTTGAAATATATCTTGGACTTGTTGATTTTTGTATGAGAGTAAGATGAGAAAAATTATTTTGTAAAATTTCGAAGGAAGGGGCACTGAGTCTGAAATTAAACAAAGTATAGCATGAGACTAAGTAAAATAAGGTGGTAGCCACCACCATGGGACATGGGAAGGTCAAAGGTTGTTAATGGAGTATACTTTGGGTGTAAGAGGGAAAATTCAAGAGGGTTAGTTAGACCCCAAAAGAATGCTATGTCAATAATACAAAGTTCTCTAATCATTTCACAAACTGCCCACCAAAATTTCAGCAACATTTTTAAGCTACCATCTCAGTGTCGGTCACTTGGTTGACTTGAACCAACACTTCCTGAATTTTCTCAAAATAAATAGATTATTGAATTTATTAGTTCGAAAATGTAATTTTTTTAATAATATGGATCAAAATTATTATTCATATGATTATTTAAAATAATAAGAAAATGCTGTATTTCATAAATATAAAAGGTTATCCTAAAATAGTAGTTTGGCAAATGTTTTATAAGCACTAGATAATCAAATCTTATAAATTTATGTTTGTTGACAAAATATGATACTTAGTCATGCTCTGACAATTGTGGCCCATGGATCGTGTTTGTTTTCTAGTTTTATGTTGATATCATTCGACTCTTTTCAGACAATTTCTTCGCATTTTTCTCTTCCATTTCAGAATTACAAACCTAACTAAATGTGGATGATGGATTGATGACATCATTAATTGGATATTTTTCTCTGTAATCTCGTAATTTTTTCGGGGATAAAACCAACTAATTTTATTCAAAAAAATCAGAATCGCAAATTAAGAACATAATTAAGAAAATTTCTTTTAAACATTGAAATAAAACTAACAACTTATGATCACATAAGGATCATATAAGGAAAGATTAAATCTAACAAGAAACTCGAATAAAGATAGATACAAACCAATCTGATCACATCGGCAAATGAACCGCAAAAGGGGATCAAACTATTGAAAGACCACTGACAAACCGCAAATCAAATTCGAGCGACGTGAAAAACTATTACAAACGCAAATCAGATTCAATAGAACCTTTAAAAATTATCATTTTCTTATCTTCATGGTATTTCTCGAAAATGGCCAGCATTTTCACCTCATTTCCCCCTTAGACTTAATTGGGTGATAAAATTAGATCAGCTCTTCACCCATAAGGATAATTATCTGCATATGTTTTAATATTACGTAATGCTAAATTCGGTTTAGTTGGCAGAAATAATAAACTGTAAAATAATTCACAATGATAATGGACGCTTAAAATTGATATGCAACTATCAAAATGTTATTTGTTATTAATCCACTAATAAATAGCAAGATTTAGCATAGTATAATTGAAACAGAATTCTGATGTGGTAACTGTAAATGGAAGATCATATGCCTAAAGTTTGAATCAATTCCTCATGTTAATTCAACTTTGGTACTGTTAAAAAATTTCATGCAAGGAGTATCTACGATCTAACAATTGATGATTTTATATACCTTACAATACAAGCTAAATGCCCACAAATCAAATGGAAGAAACTAAATTACAGATGGGCGACCCTAAAAAGAAAACAAGAGGGGGAATCAAAAACAAAATGAAAAAGAGAAAACAAAACGAGGAAGAAAAATGGTTATCGATCAAGAGTCTGAAATCTCGTTGATGTGTTGGTAAGTGAGTGTCAGAGGTTTCATCAGTCCACCTATCATTTAATACAGTAAAATTGTATTATTTGTTAATAATGTTATAAAAAATAGATAAAAATTATTTTTTACTTCTTAAGTTTTAAGGATCGGGCATAAAAATGACATTCACATCCAGGCCCTCGACTACAACAACAATAAACACCATCCAATGACATTTTTCGTCGGATCTAAGGCTCTACAAAGCTGTCGGAACAAAAATGCCAAAACTGCCGACCCCCAACTTATATTTTTTGAATCACTCAAATTTTGCAAATGATTCAAACACATCAGATGCACCTTATTTCGGAATTTGTCTGCATTAAAATCCTCCTAATAACTCGTAGTATATGCGCACGAGCAAATCGCTTCAAAAAATTAATAAAATAATATAACTACCTAGTTTCCAAAAAATTAAATAAATAAATTGAAATATTAATAAATATTCATAGATAAAAACATTTATATTTACCTTCTTCACTTCATGCTCCAAATTATGGGGTAGGTTCGTAAAATTTTCATCCAAAAATTTAATTTATATTTTTTTACCATCGCATGCATCATCAGGTGGATTAATTCTGAGTAATACATCACATACGTTTCTAGGGGCGCCGACAACACCAGTAATTGTTACTCCATCAATAGTCATTCCCAGATGAAATGCAACATCTTGCAGGGTAATAGTTGCCTCAGTTAGTGTTATGATCACATGCATATGAGTGCATGGATGAAATTTTCTGTTATTGTTTAGTTACAATCTGTTAGGTTTGTTATGAGTTAGTTATGCATATTCCTCATGTATAAATAGATACTCTCTAGCTCAAGAGAGATCAAGCCTTTGTTAATGAAATTGGAGAGAGTTCTAACTCTCATTTGTTCATTTCTCTGTTTCTCGAGATAGCTCAAATGCTATTTTATCATGGTATCATTCGCCAATCCTGGTGGTGATTTAATTTGCAAGCTGCATAAAGCAATTTATGGCTTGAAACAAGCTTCTCGGGCCTGGTTTGAGAGCCTTCGAGAGTACCTGAAAGGTTCGTTTTGTCTAAATCTGATTCTTCTTTGTTTGTTAGAAAATCAGAAAATAGTGTTGTCTACATATATGTAGATGATATTATCTTGACAGAGAGTGATGCTAGTGAGGTTCAGTGTGTTATTGAAAAACTGAATACTCGTTTTTCGTTGAAGGATCTTGGTTCGCTTAGTTCTTTCTTGGTATAGAGGTGTGTCATGATGCTGATGGTGTTGTCTTGACCCAACAAAAATACATTCATGAGTTATTACATAAGCACGGTTTTGTTGAGGCAAAGAGCCTCCCAACTCTGATGGTTTCTAATTGTAAGTTGTCAGCTGGTGCTGGGGAACTTGTTGAAGATACGGCTCAATATAGAAGTATTGTTGGGCCCTTCAGTATATTATGGTTACTAGGCCAGACATTGCGTTTGCTGTAAATAAGGTATGCCAGTTCATACAATTACCTCTCAATAGTCATTTTCAGGCTGTTAAGAGGATTCTACGTTATCTTCAAGGAACATATGATTTTGGTTTACGATTTACTGCATTTTCGCGAATGTCTCTGACTGGTTTTACAGATGCAGATTGGGGATCTGACCCCTGATGATAGGCGTTCCACATCTGGCTATTGTGTCTACTTTGGTGGAAATCTTGTTTCGTGGAGTTCACGCAAGCAGCAGGTGGTTGCTCGATCCACGGCTGAAGCTGAATACAGGAGTGTGGCTTCTGCAGCTACGGATATCATTTGGATTGAATCATTACTGCAGGAGTTGTTTGTTGTTCCACATGGCGAGGCTACCTTGTGGTGTGACAATTCTAGCACGGTTGCGGTTTGTGCCAATCCCGTTCTGCATTCAAAATTCAAGCATGTTGAGCTTGATTTATTTTTTGTATGAGAAATGGTTGTTGTTGGTCAACTGCAAGTCAATGAGGTTCCTGCTTATGAGCAGGTTGCAGATGTCTTCACAAAACCACTCTCATCACCTTCTTTCCTTAAGCATAGACACAAACTCTTGGTCACTCAGCTCTCTAGAGGCTTACAAGGTTGAGGCTACAGAGGGAATATTGAAGTAAAGACTGAAGCAAAGGCTGAAGATTGAGAGTGTAGGATGAATGTTAGTGTTATGATCACATGCATATGAGTGCATGGATGAAATTTTCTGTTATTGTTTAGTTACAATCTGTTAGGTTTGTTATGAGTTAGTTATGCATATTCCTCATGTATAAATAGATACTCTCTAGCTCAAGAGAGATCAAGCCTTTGTTAATGAAATTGGAGAGAGTTCTAACTCTCATTTGTTCATTTCTCTGTTTCTCGAGATAGCTCAAATGCTATCTTATCAGCCTCCCCACGCGGTAAATAAAACATGTGCGACTCCGGTCTCCATCTTTCCACCAACTCATTTATAAGTGGAGGATGCAACTTCACACCGTCAGCAGTTATACTACTGCTATATCTGAAAACCGCTAAATATAAATAGTCAATAATATCCGCATCGGGCGGTGTCACACGATTTATATGTCACTCTAATACACGTTCATATCTCTACGAAATATAAATATTAAAAAAATATTTAAATACCAAAACAAATAAACTAAATAAATAAATAGTAAAAATACAAAATAATATTAATTAATTTATCTCATCATTTCGCCTCCAATAATTGAATATGTTTAATAGACACGCCGCCATGATATGAAATCTTTGAATATTTGAAATTGATGAGTGTGGAGATGAATAGAAGTGAATGGCCCTATATATAGCCCTTCTCTCACTCGGGAAGCGCGATTTTAAATGCAACTCAATATCTGCAAGAAGCGAGATACGTTGAAAACACGCGAAATTTATTCCATTCCCAGTGCCACGCGATTTGCAAGACACGAGATTGTTACAAGATTTTATCTTTTAATTTCACAATATATTATAATTATAATATTATTAATTATTTATTATATTTAATATTTTACACATATAATTTTCATTATTTCAAAATTTACAAAATATATTATAATTTTTTTTATAAAATACCTATTTAAATTACTATATTTATATTATTTTATTTTAATTATTTATTATATTTAATAATTAATTATTATTATTATTATTATTATATTTATTTGTTATATTCATTTAACTTTTACGTTTTAAATTAGGTTGTTGTACGGAATTCGAAAGAACCTCGCGCTCTGCAGGCCACGAGGTTCCTCATAAATCTCGCGATATTTTGGATCATAAAGGCTATCTCGCGCTTCGCAATGCGTGAGGTCATTTTATCTAATTATTTTATTGGCTTACTTGAAAAATGTGCCCACGTCGGATGTATCTCACGTGTTAGAGGGCGCGGGGATTTAACACGCGATTTACAGGCCACGAGGTAGTTCGGTATGGATGATTTGGGGTTATTCTTCCAAATAATTTTTGGATGATCATATTTTTTTAAATAATTATTTATTTGAAATTTTTAATATAAAATTACCCATTAGTACCTACTGATGCAGAATTTCTATATTTCATACCATTTTGGCTCTCTTGGAAAATCCAGATTCTCTTTCATCAACAGCATCTGACACACTAATGTTTCCTGCCTGCAAATCTGCAGTACCCTTCAGCAATCTGGTATCTGAATGACCATTGATTGAGGCAGAAGCCAGGAAAGAGCCACCAATTGAATCAGATCTCAAATGTTCTATTCCATTTGCATCTGCATAGTGAACTCCATTTTTCTCCAAGCCATTCGGAACGTAGGCTGGTTTAATGTTCTCAGTGTCACAAACTCCAGGAGGCAACCTCTCAGCCATATCCTTGAGCTGGGAAGTAAATATAAATAAATCCTTTAGAGACTTAGAAGGAGAAAACTGAAAATGGCAAAGAAAAAGCCAGTGTTGTTAAAGTATTTTTTAACATATAAGACAATGATAGGAGTCATTCAATCATCTTCAATAGCTCAGAATGTTAACTAAACCGCTATGGTATATCATGAGTATTTGTTAGGATTGCTTCGCAAGTTAAAGGAAACAGATTTCAAAAGAAGAGAACAAAATAAAGCAGAAAATAACTTGTGCTGTTATCGACCGTGTAACTTCCTTAGCAGCTTCAGATTTAACAGACTCCTCTGCAGCCAGTGCCACAGCTTCCTCGGCTCTCTTTGTTGATTTTTGAAGCTCTGATTCTTGGAGGTCTCGACCTATAACATATCCATAATCATCAGAATTTCATCAACTCAATCGCCAGAAGGCCCATCCCCTTAATAGAGATACATACTGAGCACCAGCAACAACACACGTGGGCTTAAACCGGGGTTCCTTGTCTCCATGTCCAAGACGATTTTTGTCCCCATCCCATGTGTGAATAATTTTCCTGATGAAACACTAATAGTAGATTGAGTGACAATAACCTCAACAACGGCAGCAGTATGCCACACTCCACATGCCACAGCAATTGTTCTCAATCCTGAAGAGACTCTACTTCTCTGGGATATGAAACATTTTCTCTGTCATCGTGCCCAAGACACCAAATGTTCCGTCCCCAAAAGTAAGCAGCTGTCATGTTGATGTTATCAAGGCTGTATCCCAAGGACCACATGTTACTGAAGCAACTTGAAGTCCCTCAAGAGAACCTGAACTCTTCTTTGGTATCCAATGGCTGACATCAGAACCATGACCAAGAAGTCCAGCATTGTGAGTTCTATCTCCCCATGTATAAAGTTCCCCAGCCATTGTAATGGTACAAGTATGAAATTGTCCACATGCAACAAGACCGACACTAGTAATAGCCAGTGATTCTACAAGATGAGGTTGAATGACCTCCTTCCCAACACCATGACTAAGTCGTCCACCAGATTCTTCACCCCCTGTGAAAACTTCACCTTGCATTGTAACTAGAGCAGCATGCTTGACCCCACAAGTTACATCATGTATATCTAAAACTATATTAGACTCTAAAGGCCTTGGAAGAAGCCTATCTGCTCTTGTGCTCAAATAATTGGTGTTCTTATCAGCCAAAACCATCGCAACACTATCACAGATAACCTCACCCCATATATAGACATCCACTAAAGCATCATAGTCATCTGGTGTAGAACCGTGACTTGAAGTACTTGGAGCATTAGAAACACTTACACAAAGAACATCTGAACCAGGTCCTTTTACTTGCATATTTGTGCCGTCAGAGGCTGCATGTGACCTTTTGGCCCCCTAGGGTGCCAAGTGCATCCGCCCCTGCTACTAGGTCTTTCCGATGTCGTCCTTGATGGAACAAGCTGGAGGTCAGGCATTCACCGGAAAGCGACGGGTATTTACATCAAACCATTTTGTTATCAAGCTGATCTAATGACTGATAAAGCTATCATATTAGCCGTGTTAAAGAAATGGTTCTGGTTTTACTGAAAGTTTCACAGTTATAATGAACATCAGCCGGAAACACATTACAGTCTTAATGAAGTCAGCAGCTTAATGCTGCTGCTGTAAAATGGCTAATATTTTGCTCATGTTTTGTCTTTGCAGGCACTTGATTTCGAAAAAGATACACGAGAGGTCTCCTGTATTTCTCCGCAGCTATGATGATGTTGAAGAAATTAAAGCACTGTATGCTGCTCGAGTGAAGCTAGAATAAAAAGGCAGTGTGGGTTTCGAACAGTATTGAGAAAGCTTCCGAACAGTATAATCTGAAAAACTCATATAGTTAGAGAAGCAATTAAAATCTCAGCTCAAAGAAGTTCCAGATAAAAACAAAGTTCGTGGCATCAAAAGGTAGACAGTAAATCGATGCATAAGGGTGACAGAAATACTGGGTTCTATCATTTTAGCACAATTAGTAGACGAATGAGAAAAACTCGGTTCTCTTTGATGTTTCGTTTTTTCTCCTATTTTTGGGTAAGGAAGTGATTGAATTTCAAAGAACCTCAACTCCAAGGTCGAGCACTTGAGTCGGAGGGATTGATAGTGCAACGATGGAGCAATAGGCCATTAACAACCATACATAATTACATTTGTTTTTCGTTTTGGGGAAGGAAAGTAGTTCGGCCTAACTTTATCTCTCCATAGCCAAAACCCAGGCGGGAATTGAATTGATTAACACTTCATCCCAAAAGGAGAGAGGACGAAGAGTAAAAGTATGAGTTGATCACTTCTCGTGTTTGCTCGCTGACAAAGTGGCCACCATCCATATCTATCGTTTTTTTGATGAGCGAGGAAGGGGAAAGAAAGGTCTCCTAAGCTTTACATGGATTCGGGGAAATAGTTTGACATCAGTCACACAACCACCCACCATTAACAAAACAAGAGTATTTATTAATGGCTTTAAAAGTATTTTTACAACATTGTAAATTGCAGTCTCAGTAAATCAATAATCTTTGAGGTTCCATTTTAGTCTCCAACCTAGGCTACATAAAGTGTATTTCAGCCTTAGGGTTTTCGTTCCAAAGATGGATTAATAAATTCGATGTGCAATTATTATTGAAGGCTGTACCATATATAAATTATAAATTGTTTTTACACGTTTTAGATTTAGACTCAATGTAGGTTTAAATTCATTTAAATATTTTTAAATTTAAAGTCAATATCCAAATTAAAGCACCTAAATTAATAATGTTTAAGTCGGTGATTTTATTTTCTAGTGATTAAGCAGTATTATGGATGGACGTACGTCGAGTTTAGGTAAATCCTACTCTGAAAATTTTATATTTTCCACTTAAAACTTGATTCAATTCAGATTTAGGGTGACTTCATTTGACTTATTTTTTTTACATAAAACTCGACCCTGACCTGACCCGACCCAACTCTAAATAAATATACTTGTAAAAAAATATTAATTTTTTAATAAAAATATGGATGCAATTAAAAAATAATAATATATAGACAAGTATTATTGTAATTATCCCTAATATATAATGTATAATTATATTATTTTTAAGTTAGGTCGGGTCGAATTGGGTAGTTTTTACCCTAAATCCAAACCTGAAATTAGAAAAAGACTCAACACAATAAAATCTGATTAAGTCAAAATCCGTCGAATTCAAGTCTTATCCTATTTTAAGTGTACAAACCATCTCTAAAATATTTTATTAATAATAATAATAATTGAAATATATGTAAGGTTAAGTATTCTTTAATGTTAAATGCACAAAATTGTACCCAACAAATGTTGTACAAAATCTTTCTATTGAAAATACATCTTTACGCTAAAAGATATCTTATTAAAATTAAGGGTAAAGTACGTATTTAATACATAAACTATTAGTTTTGATTAGTTTAAATATCCTTAAACTTTAAAAATAATTCAAAAAGCATACCTAACATTTGGTTTTTGTTTCATTTTAGTACCCCATCATTAAAAACTTAACACGTTTAGTACATAAACTATCACTTTTGGTTCGTTTCAGTATCTAAACTTTCAATTGTTTTCAAAATTTAATGTTAAATTCTGAACACGGGTACTAGAACGAAACAAAAACTAAACTTTAGGTACGATTTTGAAAAATTGAAAGTTTAGGTATTAAAATGGACCAAAAATGATAGTTTAGGTATTAAATGCATAGTTTACCCTAAAATTAATAAAGCAAAAGCATAAATCAAACTACTCTAGTGATTAAAGGGATTGTTGTTATTTTCAAATATCTTGAGCTCAAACACAACGTATATCAGAAGTGTTTAAGCATTCATTATCAAATAAATCGATTGTATTTTAAGCATATACTATCTTATAATCACTCTTAAATTAATAAAGAATAATATAACAAAAGGAACAAAATTCAAACATTTATTGTTTGATCCAATAAAAAAAACATTTATTGTTTGAATGAAGTGTGAAAATGAAAAAGAAAGGATTTGTTTTAAGATTATAATTATTAATCTATGTATTTATTTTCTTTTAAATGAATGCATCTTATGTTGATAAAAAATCCTAGCTTACTTTTATGCGTTTCCTATGTTTTTATTCCAATGGTTTATTTTCACAATTTTACTTTTACCGACTCTATAATTACTACTTCCTTTGTCTTATTAAACGTGTCTATTTTAATTTTTAAAATTATTTATTCAAAATGTCCTACAAGAAAAGTCGACATATAATGAAGTAACATTTATATTTTCTTTTACCCTTACATGTCCTACTATTTTACACCTATCAAAACAAATATATCAAATTTATCAATCACTTTTTAGGGAAAAAATGACATTTCTCTTTATAATGTCTCGAAACCTGGGTTAGTAGTTCGGGTCAACCCGAGACTCGTTTTAGAGCCCAAAAGATTTAATGAATGGGTTGGACCAAGTTTATTGGGAATTGCACTGAGTTGGACCCAAAAGAATTAGGAAAGACGATGATTTTCTTGTGGGCATGAAAGTGTAGGGACCTAAAGAGTAGTTTACCCATTTTAAGTGAAGATTAAAACTTTCCCCCATTTTATATCAGATTCCCGTGAACCAAACCCCAAAATTAACTTACCAAATACTCTTCTCATTCTTCCTTCTAGAATTTTCCATTTCCCTTCTTTTCAAGAACCAATCTTCAAGCAATCCAATCTTAGTTAGCTTGAGCCAAGGTAAGATTATGAATCACAATTCTTCAAACTTTAATTTAAACCCCATTTTACAAGTTTTTCTCTATGGTTTTCAAAATAGGGTTTTGGGAGGTTTAATAAATCTAAAGATTCTAGGACTAAAAAAAGCCTCTATAAGACTAAAAAAATGTCGCTAAAACAATGTTTTGCTATAGTGGTCATTTTTGTTAGATTTAGGTTATTGAAAGTATTCTAAATCCATATTTTCATTACATAGTTAATTTAGAAACTTCTTTTCCTTATTTTGATTAGTGAAAGAAGTGGGTGAAGCCTTATGTTGAGTTAATCGATCGATGGAGTTGGCCAAGAGGGGGGTGAATTGGCAAATAAAAATTTCGGTGGAAGCTTTGCAGAAAATTAAAAAGATTTGCACAAACGATTTAGAGTGGTTCAACTTTCTCAACCAAAGTCTACGTCCATTGCCTTAGCTATCCACACTAAGGATTTTCCACAAATTCACTAATTTGTCTTTCTTTTGAGGATAAAGAATAACCTTACAAATCCCTCAAGAATTATACCCCAAATTCTTGAGAACACTCTCTCCCAAAGAGAATAATACAAATTTTGCAAACTTACAAGAAAATCCTCACAATACAAGATGTTTGCACAATTCTAGAACAAAGAAAGAACACTCAAGAATAATACAATTGAGCACAATAAGTGTTCTTGAAAGCAAAAATGAATATTGAATGAAATAGGCTTGAAAATGCTCAAACTTGAGGTTTGATGCTTTCTCTTTGATTCTCTCTTGATTCTTGTTGATTGTTGTTTCTTGTTATTGATCAATGGCTTCTAAGCTTGTTTAAATATACCTTCAAATGATTCTAAACGTTGGGGATGATTAGTGGAGTCAATAGAGTCGTTTTAGTGTGAAATCAATTAATAAAACAGCTTGGAGCGTGGGGGGAATCGGTACCCCTCATGGGGAATCAGTTCCCTAAGTGTAAAATTCAAATATTTCGACCGTTAAATAGGGGGAATCAGTACCCCCTTGGGGGGAATCGGTTCCCTATGAGCATTCTGTTTTTCTCGGAACCAAACCATTCAGGGGGGAATCAGTACCCCCTTGGGGGGAATCGGTTCCCTATGAGCAATCTGAAATTTTTGGCTTTGAAATGGTTCAAAATATTTTGTAAAATTGTTTTGAAATTATTTTAAGATTAAAACTTAATTTTACACTTGAGTAAGGATTAAAAATGACATTTGAAATATTTGGAGTAATATTTTGATATTTGAATAATTATATCGAATATACTTTAGAAAATCTTTTGGAAAATCTTAAATTCATTTAACTTAATTTTTTTATATCGAAATATCAAAATATTTTCAACAATCTCCCCCTTTTTGATATAACAAAACATTTTAGTAATTTTAAGATTTTGAAATCAAGTTTTGAAATTACTCCCCCTTACTTTAACACTTCTCCCCTTTAAAACACTTTAACATTTCTCCCCCTTTTTGTTAAATCAAAAAGACTTTTAAAAGATTTTAAATATAGCTTAAGCTGTTAAGATCACAATTAAGAGAAACGTTAGCCATTAGTTTCATAATCAATATTCATAAACAATGTGATATGGTGAAATTGGTCATATATCTAACATGATGTAAATGATGCAATAATAAATAATTTAACCAAACCAAATATATAGAAATATAAGTTCAAACATCCATAAAACATCAACTAAATTCAACATCCAACAATCAAAATTAAAAACAATCCAAAGTCATTCAAAATGTTGAAACAATAATCTCTAAGTCCTATTTCAAAGTACTAAAGCATGACAAATAGTCAAGCATCCGTAGGAGGATCGAGAGGAGGAAAATGAGCTCGCATAGTGGCCATCTCATGCGAGAGTGCATTAATGTGTTCATTCATAGAAGCGTTGTTCGCATGCATCTCCCAGAGAATCTCCAATTATTGAGCTCCCATTGTGGATAAATGAGACTCTATGGAAGTGAAGCGAGAATCCATGGATGCATACCGGAAATCAAATGTCTCTATAAAGGATTGAAAGTATGGAGGCATTTGATCCTCTGGTCATGCTTGTTCCTCTGGTGGAGCTTTTTCCTCGTGCTGTTCTTGCTCATCGTCAGAGTTATCGGCTTCCGAAGGTTGTTCATGAATACAAACCCAAAGACCAGTCTCTTCATTAAACTTCCATCTCGATTTGGTTAAAGAGAAGAGGTTGATTTGGTTTTTGAGGGGAAAGGAAGCATTAAGACCAACCTTAAGCCCAGCCTTTTTAAACAGATTACTAAGAATACAACCGTAAACTAAAGAAGAACATAATTTCTTATTGGGAACAAGATTTACGGTTTCGACAAGTTCAGAAAAGATAATCTGTGGAAGGTTGATTTTAAGATTATTTTGGACACAATGTAGCCAAAATAAATCCATGGCTCAGAGAGTAGAGCAACGGCCTCCGAATGGTCGAAACCACCAAGAGATCATGAGATGAAGAAAACGGTCGTGAATATCTAACACACTTGTATTATCCCTTTATTTATACTGAGATCCTACCATCAGTTTTTCATTGTCTAACCCGTCATTATCTAATCCTAATGCTTTGGGTATATATTCCGGGTCAAGATGAAAAAATCGTCCTAGAAGATAGGATCGAATTCCTGTGGTAAAGGTTTTCTCCCAGTTTTGAATGCAAACGACATTAGAGTAGAAGATACGAACAAGTTGATGGTAGATTATTGGTTCAAGCTCAAAAGTTTATCAAAATTCCACTCTTGAAGAGTAGGAAGATGTCGAAAATTGATGTCTAACATGGCTTGAAGAGATGGGATGTGTTCTTCCCGGATTTTGTAGGACTCAAAGTATTGACAAAGCCTAAAGTAGAGATTTTGTCTACGACTGGGTTCATTGAAGCAAGAATTGAGAATGGTCATGTTTGGATCATCGGGATTGGGATTAGGAATTTGTTGGATAGGTGGAGGATTTGGAGGTGAGTTTGGAGGTTGGCTAGAACGACTAGAGGAAGATCTAGAATGTTTGTGAGACATGATTTAAGGTAATCGGAATAGAAAGAATAACCTGCAATTTTAAAACACATGTATGCAATATAATCAATCCCAAAACTCAATTAAGTCCTCAATATCTCAAGGTTCTCTAAACCAATCCTAATGGGCAAAGTTTTTGAAAACTATTGAAAAATAAAGTTTTGAAAATTAATAAACGTATAGTTTTCATACTAACAACATAATTAAATCAAAACACAACAGTTTGAAATTAATTAAAAAATTTTGTTTTTTTATTTCAAAAATTCAAGAATTAATTGAAAAATTATGAGATTTTGATGAAATTAGTTGTAAAATCTAGTTTCTAAACACTAAACAATCAATGCCCGATCACTATTTCAATCTAGAACTAATTAAAATTAGTTCTAAAATTAAAAATTGATAAAAAGAAGTTTTTAGAAAAATACCTTGAAGAATTTCGGATTAGAGTGAGATTGGATGAAGTTTGCACGATTTTGATGATTCTAACAGGTTTAGGAGTTGATATTTGAAGTAATTCCAATTAAAAACGGTGTTTTTGATGAAATATGGAGATAAGGAGAGAGTAGAGAGGAGAACGACGTGAGGAAGAGAGAAAGAGTTTGAGGCAGAATGAGGTATTCTGGGCGCGATATAACCAAAACCCTCAGGGGGTATCGATTCCCCTGTGGGGGGGAATCGGTTCCCCTTCAAGGGGGATATCGATTCCCTCTGCACTAAAATTGCTAAAATTTGATTTTAAACACTCAAAATGCTAAATTAATTTTCTCTAGTGGTATTGGCAACTCATATTATAAAAAAATAACTATGTTCAATCAATCAAATCTATCATTTAAAAATTATTTGAACATATAATCAATTTTTCACAAAGAATCATAAACTCCCCCTAACTAATAGCAAAGAATGCAATCAAAATTAATTATAAGCATTTTTCTTTTATTCTTAAAAGTGCTAAAATTATTTTAAACACTAAGTGAAGATAGGTTAGTTAAACCTAATTCTCTCCTATGTTTCCAAAATTTTTCCTTGTCTAAAGGCTTTGTAAAGATATCCGCTAATTGATCAACAAATTCTAGAACTATATCTTCCTTAGCGACATGGTCTCTAATGAAGTGATGTCTTATTTTAATGTGGTTAGTTCTAGAGTGTTGAATGAGATTTTTAGTTAGACAAATAGCACTAGTATTGTCACACGTGATAGGAATGGTACCTACTTCAATTGCATAATCAAAAAGTTGTTGTTTCATCCATAAAACTTGTGCACAACAACTACCGGTTGAAATTTATTTCGCTTCAGTGGTAGATAATGCAACACAATTTTGTTTCTTTGAAAACCAAGAAATCAACATATTTTCAAGGAATTGGCAAGTACCGGAGGTGCTTTTCCTATCTAATTTGCATCCTCCATAAAACGCATCAGAAAAGGCATGCAAGCTAAAGCTAGAGTCTCTAGGATACCAAAGTCCTAAACTAGGAGTGTCCTTAAGGTATCTAAAGATTCTCTTAACAACTAGTAAATGTGATTCCTTAGGACATGATTGAAATCTAGCACATAAGTAAACACTAAACATAATGTCAAGTCTACTTACAGTTACATAAAGCAAAGAGCCAATCATTTACCTATATAATTTAACATCCACACATTTACCTCCTTCATTTATGTCAAGCTTTGTTGATGAGCTCATTGGAGTGTCATAAGGTTTCCCATTTTCCAGTCCAAACTTCCTGAGCATATCTTTGACATATTTAGCCTGATTGATGAAGATGATATCTTTTCTTTGCTTGATTTGGAGTCTCAAGAAAAATGAGAGCTCCCCCATCATGCTCATTTCGAATTCACTTTGCATTAGTTTAGAAAATTCTTGGCAAAGAACATCATTAGTATAACCAAATATTATATCATCAACATAAATTTGAACTACTAATAAATCTTTACCTTTATGCTTTAAAAACAATGTAGTGTCAACCTTCTCTTTTGAAAAACCTTTTTCAATTAAAAAGTTTAACAATCTTTCATATCAAGCTCTAGGAGCTTGTTTTAAACCATAAAGAGCTTTTGTCAATTTAAGAACATGATTTGGAAATTTTAAATCTTTAAAACCTAGAGGTTGTTCCACATACACTTCTTCTTTTATAAAACCATTTAAAAATGCACTTTTAACATTCATTTGATATAATTTAAATTCATGAAAACATGTAAATGCTAATAACATTCTAATTGCTTCCATCCTAGATACGGGAGCGTATATTTCATCATAGTCTATGCCTTCTTCTTGAGTATAGCCTTGAGCACAATTCTAGCCTTGTTTCTCACTATATTATCACTCTCATCAAGCTTATTCCTAAATACACATCTAGTACCTACAGTAGATTTATTACTAGGCCTTTCAACTAATGTCCATATTTTACTTCTCTCAAATCGATTTAACTCTTCTTGCATAGCCATAATCCAATATTCATCATTTAATGCTTCTTTAATATTCTTAGGCTCTATGCATGAGATAAATGCAACATAATTACAAATATTTCTAAGAGAAGATCGAGTTGTTGCCCCTTGGGATGGATCACCTATGATTTCACCATCCTTGACATAGTTGTACTCTCTTGGGTAAGATACTTTCATTTCTTCAATGGTTGGATTCTCGAGAGGATCGTGAGTTTCCTCATCTTTCGTTTCTTTCTTTGATGATGGTTCTCCAATGTCATGTCTAACGTCATTTGTATTTATAATACCTACATCATCATTCAAACAAGAATCCTTCCTCCAAAGGAGATTATCATCGAAAACAACATGTATAGACTCTTCTACAACTAAAGTTTTTTTTATTAAATACTCGATAAGCTTTAGAACTTAAGGAATAACCCATAAAAATTTCTTCATCACTTTTAGCATCAAATTTGCCAAGATTGTCTTTATCGTTGTTTAAAACAAAACATTTACATCCAAAAGGATGAATATAGCTAATGTTAGGCTTTTTATTTTTAAAAAGTTCATATGGAGTTTTTTTCAAAATAGGCCTAATCATTACTCGATTAAAAACATAACAAGCGGTATTTGTGGGTTCTGTCCAAAAATATTTTGGCAATTTGTTTTCACAAAGCATGGTTATAGCCATTTCTTCTAAAGTTTGATTTTTCTTTTCAACAACTCTATTTTGTTGAGGGGTTCTAGGTGCTGAAAAATTATGACTAATACCATTAGAATTACAAAATTTAGTAAATCCAAGATTTTCAAATTCAATTCCATGATCACTCCTAACACTAGTTATAGAGTAACATTTTCGTTTTGGATTACTTTTGAAAACGTGATGAATTTTTCTAATGCTTCATCTTTAGTACTTAATAATAGAACCCCAAGTATATCTAGAATAATCATCTACCAAGACAAATGCATATTATTTTCCACCCAAGCTAGTAGTTTTAGATGGCCCAAAAAGATCTAAAGTGATTAATTGCAATACTCTACTGTTGATACATCATTAATGAATTTAAAAGAAACTCGATTTTGTTTTCCTTTAACACAAGAATCACAGATTTTATCATTATCAAATTTTAGTTTAGGCAACCCTCGAACCAAATCTCCTTGAATTAACCGTTGCAAAACACTCATACTAGCATGTCCTAGTCTCCTATGCCATAACCAACTATCATGCTCATCCTTAGGAAATAGGCATAAATTAGTCATATCTATAGAATCTAAATGCACCATGTAAATGTTTTTTATTCTATGACCAACAAACATAATCTGATTAGATGCAATGTTAATAACTTTACAACCATTAGTTTCAAATATTACATTGAATCCTTTATTACATAATTGACTAATACTCAAAAGATTATGCTTTAATCCATTCACATATAAAACATTTTTAATTTGTATGGAAGAGGAATTACCTATTGTACCTATACCTTCAATGTGTCTTTTTGAATTATCACCAAAAGTCACTTCTCCTCTATTTTTGGCTTTAAGCTCTATGAACCGGCTTTTGTCTCCGGTCATGTGTCTTGAGCATCCACTATCAAGGTACCATGAGTTTGAATTTGTTTCTCGTGCCTTGTTGCAATGCTCCATTTCCTACAAACATAGATTAATTTCTAATTTTTGGTACCCAAATTCTTTTGGGGTCCATATTCATTAGTTTCCAAAATCCTAGTCCCCTTAGGTATCCATTTGTGTAGGATATCCTTATCTTTAGTAGTAACGAGTCCTTTAGGAATCCATATACTTCTAACGATTTTTTTATTAGAGGTTCTTCGGGGACCTCCATGATTGTAGTTTTTAAAACTTTTTCTAACAAAGTTGGATTTTGAATTTTCTCCATTTTCAAAACGTTTTGTTCCAACTTTATCAAAAGAAGCTTTAAGATAATCAATTTTCTTTTGATGATCATCATTGACCTTTGAAAGTAAATTTTACAAATCTAAATTTTTCTTTTCAAACTCTTCTAGTTTGATTTGCAAATCACTAATTTTACTTTCAAAATCATTGTTAGTCTTGGATATGAGCTTATTTTCATTTTTTAATTTTGAAACATCATTTTTATATTTTAAAAACAATTTCTCATAATCCGAAGCCAACCCATTATATTCCTCTAATAACTCATCATAAGATAAATCATCTAATTCAAATGAGTTAGAGGTTACCTTAGAATCTTCCCCGAATGCCATCAAGCACAAGTTTGCTACTTCTTGTTCCTCTTCATCAGAACCTTCTTCATCGCTCCATGTAACCACATGAGCCTTGTGCTTATTCTTTGATTGACCCTTTCTTTTTAATTATGGTCAATCATATTTGACATGCCCCTACTTTTTGCATTCATAGCAAATGATAGGGTCATTCTCTTTTGGTTCATTTTTGAGGCCTTCATTTCGTTTGAATTTTCTTCCTCGGTAAGGTCTCATCATTTTTCTAAACCGTTTAGCAAACAATGTCATTTCCTCATCATCGTCATCGTCATCTTCATCCGAATCACTCTCATCTTTTGTGGATTTGAGAGCAACTCCGATGTTTTTCTTCTTCTCCTTCTCCTTTGGTGTCTCGTCAATCTTATCGAGATCCACCTCATCTTCAAGCATCATTTCATGAGTGAGGAGGGAACCGATTAGCTCTTCAAGAGTTAAGGACTTTAGGTTCTTATCCTCGATGATTGTAGTCTTCTTAGATTGCCACGATTTTGGAAGTGAGTAAACTAACTTCCTTACAAGCTTTTCATTTGGAATGATCTCTCCATATGATTTGAGACCATTGATAATCGTTGAGAATCTATCCGTCATAGCTTTGATATCTTCATTTGGTTTCATCCTGAAATTTTCATAGCTATGTGTTAGAAGACTAATTTTAGATTATTTTACCTCGTCGGTGCCTTTATGAGTGACTTGTAGTTTATCCCATATTTCTTTGACGGTTGTACAAGATGAAACTCTTCCATATTCATCTGGTCCAAGAGCACAAAATATGATATGGATGGCTTTGGAGTTGAGCTGGAACATTCTTGTCTCTCCTTCACTCCACAATCTTGGATGAGTAAGAGGCTTGATATATTCGTCTTCTACAACATTCCATGCTCTCATGTCACTTGTTTGAATGAAATACATCATCATATTCTTCAAATAGGCATAGTTAGCTCCATTGAAGAAATGAGGCTTGTTGACGGGCATCGAATCGAGACCCAAGTTGGAGTTTGAAGCGTCGACCATTGATGACTTAAAAATCGATGTAACTCTTCCTGAATCGACTCAAGAGGCGATTAAACCTTCAAATGAGTGAGGCTTTGGTACCAATTGTTGAGTTAATCGATCGATGGAGTTAGCCAAGAGGGAGGTGAATTGGTAAATAAAAATTTCAATGGAAGCTTTGCAGAAATTTGAAAAGATTTAGAGTGGTTCAACTTTCTCAACCAAAGTCTACGTCCACTACCTTAGCTATCCACACTAAGGATTTTTCACAAATTCACTAATTTGTCTTTCTTTTGAGGACAAAGAGTAACCTTACAAATCCCTAAAGAAATATACCCCAAATTCTCGAGAACACTCTCTCCCAAAGAGAATAAAACAAATTTTGCAAACTTACAAGGAAAGATGTTTGCACAATTCTAGAACAAAGAAAGAACACTCAAGAATAATACAATTGAGCATAATAAGTGTTCTTGAAAGCAAAAATGAATATTGAATGAAATAGGCTTGAAAATGCTCAAACTTGAGGTTTGATGCTTTCTCTTTGATTCTCTCTTGATTCTTATTGATTGTTGTTTCTTGTTATTGATCAATGGCTTCTAAGCTTGTTTAAATACACCTTCAAATGATTCTGAACGTTGGGGGATGATTAGTGGAGTCAATAGAGCTGTTTTAGTGTGAAATCAATTAATAAAACAACTTGGAGCGTGTGGGGAATCGGTACCCCCTCATGGGGAATCGATTCCCTAAGTGTAAAATTTAAATATTTTGACTGTTAAACAGGGGGAATCGGTACCCCCTTGGGGGGGAATCGATACCTCCTTGGGGGGGATCGGTTCCCTCCGAGTATTCTGTTTTTCTCGGAGCTAAACCATTCAGGGGGAATCGATACCCCCTTGAGGGGGAATCAATTCCCTCTGAGCAATCTAGAATTTTTGGCTTTGAAATGGTTTGAAATATTTTTTAAAATTTTTTTGAAATTATTTTAAGATTAAAACTTAATTTTACACTTGAGTAAGGATTAAAAATGACATTTGAAAGATTTGCAGTAATATTTTGATATTCGAATAATTATATCGAATATACTTTAGAATATCTTTTGGAAAATCTTAAAATTCATTTAACTTAATTTGTTATATCGAAATATCAAAATGTTTTCAACACCTCCAAGACAAAAGGGAAGGAAAAATCTTTCATTGAGTGAGTTAGAGCTTTGTTTTAGCCTAGAAATCAATGTATCCACACTTACAATTTCTCTATATTCCTTGTGGGTCATATTAAATGTAATGAATAGCATGAAGATAAGAAATAAGCTTATTGAGCATATCAATGGTAGATTTTATGTTTTGGAATTTTAAGCATGATATAAGCCTTATTTATGCCCTTTTCATGACCCATAAGGCTTTAAGCATGTTTGGTAACATCACAAGGGTCTTTGGGAGTTAGATATAGCATTTTTGTGCTTGTTTTTAAGTCTTCTGCAGATCAAGTATCGATACTATTAGGCTGGTATAGATACTTTTTCTTTATTTCTGGGTAGAAACGTGTTTTCTGGGCAGAAGTATCGATACTCTTTCAAGAGTATCGAAACTGGATTCATAGTTTCGAAACTCCCAGAAAGTATTGAAGGAAGAACATAATGTCTAAAAGTATCGATACTTATATAAAATATCGAAACTTTTGCAGGAGTATCGATACTTTGGGCTAGTATCTATACTATCAATTTGTTTTGGGTAAAAAATATCATTTTTAAAGGGAATTAGACCCGAGGTACCCCAATACTACAATTTATTATAAATAAGATTACAAGTAAAAATATTTACGATGTTTAATTCAAACAAAAGAATCAAATAAATAGGGTGACATAAAACTAGCCTTGGTTAATGCTCGGGTAATAATTCGAATACCTGAGTTCCTCTAGTTTAGGGTGTCAAAAGTATAGATGCAGTCCAGATATCCATAGGTAGGGGCACAAGACCCTTAAAACTGACTAGCTAGGGCGCAAGGTCCGACACTCGCAAGGGTGGGCTAGTTAGGGTGTGGTGTCTAATGCAATGTTTTCGAGGGTCACATCCTCGATAGACTAGAGGTGTGCGTGAGCTCCGAGATGCATAAATCCCTCAGCCGCACTATGATGTCTATCATAGCGTAGAGAGTGAGTATCACAAGGATATTAACTAATGTTGTATTGATGAGGCATTGTATTGTTTCAGTTATTAAACCATGTTGTAAGTGTACACCTATTAGTATATTGTAGTTGTTAGTGTGACACTGGGCTAGCTAGCTCAGCGTTTGGAGTTTGTTTCTTTACGTAGATTAGGTGAAGATCAGTAAAGGAGCCTTTTGATTAGAAGAAGTCCAAACCAAACAATAGAGCAGAGTACGTCTCAAATTTCTAGAGGACATGTATATTCAAAGTTTTATTTTGTAAATTTGAGTCGTAAATTATTTTAAATGCATGATCCGTATATTTTGATCTATTTTGAAATTGTGGAAGCTCCTAACTGTAAACCTGAAAAAAATATTTTTTTCATAAATTAATAGATTATTTTAAAGTGTCATTAACTATATTTGTCAATAAATATTATCAATAGGTTAAAAATTACGAACAAATACTATATTATAATGACTCCATAGTATAATATATTATAAAAAATCAAATTTGTATTTGTATATCAAAATGTTTATGATATGAATTAAAATATATTGAAATTATATATATATATATATATATATATAATTGAATATATAAATAAGTTTTTTAACATTATATATGAATTATCATGTCGTACATACAATTTAAGAAAACCACAAAGTAGAAAGATACGGAGATTGTACGGCAAAAAATTAGTCTAGTCGTCTGGACGCCTAAACTAATTTTAATGGAAAGATGAGGCACAACCACCAAACATTTTCAAAGTAAATTTAACTTCGATTTAATTTAATTAATTTATATGATTATTTAAAAAATTGCTTATTGAAACAATTTGAGATTAATTCTTTATCAAACAGAAAAAAGAATATGAATCTTAAACAAAAATGTAATTATAGTTTTCAACAATGGGAAACTCTCCATAAATTGGCGTAACATGCATGAAAATGAAAACCATTCAAACCTAACAATTCGCAACTTGGTTTTTAATATATTTCTTTTGTCAATGGCGTTTGACATTGACAAAGGTTAAAGTAAAGCAAGTTTTAAGAGAAATTTACCATGATTACATTATGTAAAAACAACATCTATATAAAGGCAGTGGTGGGGTTGGCAGAGAGCGTTAACAAAACCCAGTATTTGTAGCAAAATATGGGGTCATCAATATTGGCTTCTCTCCACTCTGTTAGTGTGGCACTGGGCTAGTTAGCTTAACGTTTGTAGTTTGTTTCCTTACGCAGATTAAGTGAAGATTAATAGAGGAGCCTTTTGATTAAAAGAAGTCCAGACCAAACAAAAGAGCAACGTACATCTCAAATTTCTAGAGGGCATGTATGTTCAAAGGTTTATTTTGTAAATTTGAGTCGTAAATTATTTTAAATACGCGATCTTGACATTTTTATCTATTTTGAAATTGTGGGAGCTCCTGACTGTAAACTACTTTTACATGGAATTTATTTTCTATTTTATTGCAAGTATTTACACCTGAAGCTTTAATTTCAAGTGAGTATAATAAAGAAATTTGTTGGTTAGCCACTCCGGTGGTTCCTTGTGGCACTATCATTGGTTGACTGTGTGTCGTTCTGGTGTAGGGTGTTACACTCTTGGTCAAATATATCTCCTAAAACTATATGCATAGTCAATATAAGACAAAAATTATGAGACGATGTCGTATGCTATTTTCTCTAGATGTCTTAAGTTCAAACAACTGTGTCTACGGGTGTATATAAGTAAGTCCCAAAATATATTTAGGTCTCATGTTACTTTTTTTTTAGAAAAAAAAAAGATACCTCTAAAATATTTTATAATAAGACAAAATCATAAAATATTAAAATTTAAGAAAATTGCTAGAATTTACATAAGTAAGATTTTTTATCCATTAAACACTATAAATATAAATTTGATGTTTTTTTTTAAAAAAATAGTTACAATTGAATTCTTAAGATAAAAGGAAGAAAAATAAAAGTTTTCTTGTTAAATATTACCATGAAAAAATAATTTTTCCTAAATTAATAGATTTTTTAAAAGTGTGTCATTAATTATATTTGTCAATAAACATTATCGATAGGTTACAAATTATGAACAAATACTATATTATAATGACTCCATAGTATAATATATTATAAACAAAAAAAATCAAATTTTTATTTGTATCTCAAAATTTTTATGATATGAATTAAAAGTATATTGAAATTATATTTATATATATATATATATATAAATAAATTTTTTAACATTATATATGAATTATCATGTCGTACATACAATTTAAGAAAACCACAAAGTAGAAAGATACGGGGATTGTAAGGCAAAAAATTAGTCTAGTCGTCTGGACGCCTAAACTAATTTTAATGGAAAGATGGGGCACAACCACCAAACATTTTCAAAGTAAATTTAACTTCGATTTAATTTAATTAATTTACATGATTATTTAAAAATTGTTTATTGAAACAATTTGAGATTAATTATTTATCAAACAGAAAAAAGAATATGAATCTTAAATAAAAATGTAATTATAGTTTTCATCAATGGGAAACTCTCCATAATTTCTCGTAACATGCATGAAAATGAAAACCATTCAAACCTGACAATTTGCAACTTGTTTTTTTTTAATATATTTCTTTTGTCAATGGCGTTTGACATTGACAAAGGTTAAAGTAAAGCAAGTTTTAAGTGAAAATTACCATGATTACATTATGTAAAAAACAACATCTATATAAAGGTAGTGGTGAGGTTGGCAGAGAGCGAGAACAAAACCCAGTATTTGTAGTAAAATATGGGGTCATCAATATTGGCTTCTCTCTTTGGCACTCTGTTAGTGCTCGTGTCTCTCAGCTTGCCTTGTGGAACCACAGCAAATTCCTCTTATCCATCCCCTCCTCCTCCACCACCCTACTACTACACTTCATCGCCGCCTCCTCCGCCTGTGTACTCTCCACCACCACCTAAGGAGATTTACAAGTCTCCTCCTCCACCAACTCCAGTTTATAAGCCTCCATCACCTCCTTCACCAGTGCATTTTCCCACACCTCCTTACAAGTACGAGTCCCCACCACCACCACCATCATCACATAAGCACAGATACAAGTCGCCACCCCCACCCAAAGAACCTTACAAGTCTCAGCCCCCGACACCAACTCCTGTTTATAAGTCTCCACCTCCTCCACCAGTTTATAAGTCTCCACCTCCTCCACCAGGTCATTATCACCCCCCTTACAAGTATAAGTCACCTCCACCACCACCACCCATGCATCCCTACAAGTCTCCACCTCCACCCAAGGAGTCTTATAAGTCTCCTCCCCATCCACCAACTCATGTTTATAAGTCTCCACCACCACCGCCAACAGTGCATTATCCTCCAAAACCTTACGAGTATAAGTCTCCCCCACCGCCATCATCACCACCCAAGCACCCTCACAAGTACAAGTCTCCACCGCCACCATCACCACCCAAGCACCCTCACAAGTACAAGTCTCCACCACCACCATCACCACCCAAGCACCCATACAAGTACAAGTCTCCACCTCCACCATCACCGCCCAAGCACCATTATAAATACAAGTCCCCACCCCCACTACCACCAGTTTACAAGTATAAGTCTCCTCCACCACCTCCTCCTCACCACTACTAAGCAACAGCTCTGACCGCAGAAAAGGTAACCTACATTTATTTTTGCATCTCTCCAAGGACCATTATTTCACATTTTTTTATGATTTTAATGAGTTCAATAACAAAAATGAAAAAACATGTTGTTGCAGGAGAACATAAGAGAGAGTGAGAGGGAAAGGTAGCCTACCTAGAGTCTGCATTTGAAGAGAAGAAGTAATAATGATATTGTAGACAAGTAGTAGACGGGTGAACTCAATATGAGAAAAGAGGGTTCATCGTTCTCATGTAATTTGGTATGTGTTATTCAGTGGCTCACGTATTTCTTTCCGCTTTATTACAAATGTTTCTACACTTCATGTGTTTTTCTTTTCCAACCTTTTATGTAAAAGCATGGGTTGATCCCTAATAAAATAAATGCTTTGTTAATAGTAACGTTTAGTTCATTCCCCCACGAATATATATAGCAAATATATTATCAGAAATTTATAACAGTTAAAAGGAAAAATTTTGTGCTGCACATTTACTTATCTATAGAATTAAAAATGGGGCTGCACATTTACATATTTATATTAATACTCCTTAATTATCGTTTTGATGAGATGTTTGAAGATCACAATATTCCCAACACAATTTGATACGGTGGGATCCACATAATGAAATAAATCCAGAATCTTAATCAGGGAAGGGTCTGCTTTGACTGAAATAATTCATGGTCTAACTAAATTGTAATTATCATTAATTCTATGCATTATTGTTCTTCGGAAAACAATGTAGGAGGAGAAATTATTCACCCAACTCATTTATGAAATATGAATTTTTAAAAATATAAATAATTTTATTGCGTTTAAATATTATATGGAGTATTAATATATTACATTTGTTATTTTGTAGAGTTTTCTTTAAATTTATATTTCTTTAGTTATTTTTAATAGAATTTTAAGATTATAAATTTCAATATGAATCAATTAATTTTTAAAAAAATAACGTCATTTAATTCGATTTACACACCGGTGTTAGTTGATTACAAGCTTGTATTTTAGCCATATTTTGAATAAATTTCTTTAAATAAAGACAAATTAAGTTCACCAACCCCACATGTGTTTAAAGCAGCAAATATTATTTTATTTTCGGACTCCTTCTATATTGCTTTCTTCCATTCCCTCATCTCTACTCTATATCATTTTCATTTTACATTAAGGACAAATGAACAAAGATCGGGCGAATAATTACAAACTGATTTCCGAACATTTGACTACGACATTACGATGAAAATTATAGTATCACTTCAATATTAAATATAATGATGAATTTAATTTTTAATATATATTGTGATTATTTTTATTATTGTTTTTAGATAAGTTTATTTTTTTATAAAAAACTTAAATATATTTTATAACAACAATTTTATTCTCATTGAGATCATTTGATTCTTGCTTAAATATTTTAATATTTATAATAAAACTAAAACTTTAATAATTTTGATGTATAGTTTGTGTTTAATCTACATGTATTTTATGTTAATGAGGTATTATTTATTTTACATATTATACCAGCAAATAATGTAAAACTATACAAATATTCAAATATATAAAAAATAACATGACGTACATTTGAATTATGATATCTTTGCCAGTAAAAAAATAATATACTGGTCATTATTTTTATTAAAAATTTGTGCCTACATTTTTAAAGATTGATAGTTAAAACTTAAATATAATTAAAAAATCAATTAAATAAATGAAAAATTATTAATATTGAGAATTAAATTATGACTATACCTAAATATTAACTCTTCATTTGCATTATATTTATTTTTATATATTAGAAAAAAATTATAAATGATTTAATTTAATGTTAAATAAATATAATTAAAATATTTTTATATAATTTCCTTTTCGGTCTAAAAGTATGAGGTTAACGGCTCATATTTCATTATATACACATTAAAATATTTACCTGTTCTTTTACCAGTTGGATTATCTCCTAATTATCATTATCCACCGAGTCAGAGGTAAGTATGGTTCTGGGTTGACCCACAAATCCACAATTTTGTTTTGTTTTTGTTTTCTAATAAAAAGATGGTTAGGTTGAGAATGAGGACCACATCTTCACTAACTGTATGATTAACGAGGCAGCGATGGATCTACGGGAACGGGTGGGAGCCATCATCCCCTAAAAATATAAAACTACTATATATTTTATAATTTTTTATTAAATTTTTTTTTTATCTTTAAAATTTTATAAATTCAAGTTCATTCCGAAAATTTCATAAATTTAAATTTATCTTCTAACTTAAAATCTTGTATTTATCCGGGAAATGAATCTTTCTAATAGTCTCCCCCAATCATTTTCTCCAATATACCTTAGTGCGGATTAGTTAGCTCTTCAACATTCTTTTTTTATTCATGATAAAAGGGACAGCTATGCTTTTATGCTATTGCCCATTCTACTGCCATTTTAAGCCACACGTCATACAAATCTACTTAACTGTTTGACATTGACAACATTTCACCACTATTGGATTAAATATTTACAAAGATCTAAACTTTAAGACGGGGTTAGTCAAAATATCATATCATGAATTTATAGGGTAAAAATATTAAAAGTTTAAAAATTTTGAAGGTAGTTTAGAGCCCCCTCCACAAATTACTCTTAAAAGTAAATTTAAGCAAATATTTTTTTTAAATCCCATTTAATTTATTTAGGTGAGAAGCGTATTAAAATTCCCAGTCGGACCTTCATTGGTGAGATTACAATTATAGATATCAAAACCATGTACGTGACAGAATAGCCCACCGAATTGTTCATTCATTTTACCCTTTTAAGATGAATTGATTGCACAGTTGTTTGATGGATACTTTTGCTTGAGGAGGAACAAAATCTGATTCCCCACCTTTAGAATGCCCGACTGGGAATAAAAAAAATCTCAAACTTTTTTTGAGGGGATAAGTCGAACAGAACGATTCATTGGGTAAAGTGGGATAACGTTTGCAAGCCAAAGGACTATAGAGGTTTGGGCTTCTATGATGTACAAGTTCGGAATCGGTCGCTATTAAATAAGTGGTTGTGGCTTTATGGGTGCGAGCCACATACGTTATGGAGAAAAGTGGTAGATGCAAAGTATAGATTGGATCGGAAACTACTGATTCCATCCCCTCCTCAGCTGAGAAATTCTTCTAAAATCTGGAAGAATATCACAAGCGGATGATCTCTACACGAAAAATATGTGTTTGGTTGTTGGGGATGGGACCAATATCGACTTTTGGAATGATCCTTGGACGGACGTGGGTTTGTTAAAATGGACTTTCCTGAGAATCTTGGTGTTGTTATTAGGAAGTTCGGTAAAGTGTCGGATTTTGGTTATATTGAAAATAGTCGCTGGGTATGGAATATTGAGTTGAGAAGATTATTATTTCAGTGGGAAGCTATTGTTTGGGAGGATTTCATCAGCATCCTAAACAGAATTGTTCAAAATCTTTCGATGAGAGATTACTTAAGGTGACGTGGTGAACCTGTAATGTCCCGAATCTTGAGTTAGTAGTTCGAGTCAGCCCAAAGCCCAAAGTTGAGCCTTTGGACCTTATATTATAGTGGGACCAAGTTTGTTGATTGTGGGCTTGAGTTAGGGTCCAAAGAGAGTTATTGTTTGAGGATGAGTAAATTTATGAAATAAAAGTAAAGCGATTAAAAGTGTAGTTTACCATAGTTATTTTGAAATTTGAAAAACCCCTTCATTATATATGATTTTTACGTGAACTAACCCCCTTACAACTCACCAAATACTCTTCCTATCTTTCTCTCTTCTTCATTCTTTCCTAAAGTGAGGAATTTAGAGAAATCCAATCTTAGTTGAGTGAATCCAAGGTAAGATTTCAACTCCTTATTCTTCAAGCTTCAATATAATCTCAATTTCATTAGTTTTTATGCATTGAACCAAAAATGGGTTTTGAGAGGTTTGTGATAATCTATGGATTCTAACTATGTTTTGGATTATAAGGAGTTATTTAGAATGTATCCGACCTCTAGATGGATTGGCAATCCATTTTCTTACCTTGTTTAGTGAAGGAAATGGGAGAGAGTTCCAAATCAAAAGACAAAGAAAAGTTGAGCATTAGTTGAGTTGAGGAGAGTTCTAGCCACCAAAGAAGCAATGTAACACCTTTACAACTCTTCTATACTCTTAGTGAGTCATTAGAAGTTCAAGTTAGTTTAAATGTTTGAGTTGAGCATGATAAGCATTTTCATAGTGAAATTCTTGTTTTTAGTTATAAATGTGTTTAAAGCCTCTATTATGACCCTTGTTGATCAAAAAAAACTTTAAGCATGTTTGGGAACCTCACTAGAGTCTTTGGGATTGAAATATAGCATTCTCGTATGTATTTAATGACTTCTACAGGTAGAGTACCTAAACTATAGGGGTAATATCGATACTTGTTCTTCGTTTCGGGCAAATTTGTGAGTTTCTAGGCAAGAGTATCAAAACTTTGAGTCATAGTTTCGAAACTCCCAAAAAGTTTCGAAACAGGGCAGAACAAAAGTATCGATACTTACATAAAGTATTGAAACTTTTGCTGGAGTATTGATACTTTTGGGCTAGTATCGATACTTTCAGTCTGTTTTGGACAAAATGTCAATTTTTAAGGGAATTAGACTCGAGGTACCTCAACACTTTTTTATAACATCAAATAAGACTACAAGTGAAAATATTATTGATATTAATATTACAATTAGAAACAAGATCAATTAGGATGACATAAAAATAGCCTTCGATGATACTCAGGAAACGATCAGGGCACCCGAGTTCCTTTAGGAAATGTTAGCATTATCGAAAGTATAGATTCAGTCTGGAGATATCCTTAGGTAGTGTGTGAGGCACTTAAAGTAACTAGCTTGGGCACAAGGTTCGACACTCAAGGAGTGAGCTAGTCAAGGGGGTTGATCGATGTAGAGATTCTATGCAACCAGCCTCGGTAGACTAGAAGGGTGTGTGAGCTCCGAGATGCAGAACCCTCAGTCGCACCATGATGTCTACCATAGAGTAGAGAGTGCAGTATACGAGTATACTCACTATTGCAATTATCAATTAGCTTAAGCATGGCATGAACACTTTTAATATGTCTTAGTTGTTAGGGTGGCACTGGGCTAGTTAGCTCAACGTTTGGAATTTTGTTTCCTTACATAGGGTAGTTGAGGAGTAGTCCGACGACTTTTTGATAGCAGTGATCCAGACTCAGATAATGCAGAGTACGTCTCGAGTTCATTTTTAGATGGCATGTATAATTGTAAACCTCAATTTGTATATTTTTGTATTATTCGCAACTCATTTTAAACTATGGTATGTATGATTTAAATATTATTTTGGGAGCTCTTAATGTAAATTATTTTATTTAAATTGTAGTTGATTTATTTTAGTATGAGTGATTACAAATATTCACTTTTAAAATTAAAATATTTAAAAGAAAATTTTGGCTAGCCACTTCAGCGGTTCCGTATGGCATTCTGATCGGTTGACTGTGTGTCGTACTGGTTTAGGGTATTACAGAACCTAACGGCGTTTTTATGGTAAACAGTTATTGTGGCGTCACAATAAGCGATGGGAATGCTAAAGATAAAGTGTGGAATATAATATGGTCTAACCTTGTACCTGAGAAAGTGCATGCATTCGTGTGGAAGACTGCAAACCAAAGGATCCCCACGTTCATAGAGTTAGCGAGAAGAGGAATGTCGAGCCTTATTTCGCGTTGTTGTAGTATTTTTGATATAGAGGAAGAGACGGGTTGTTCATCTTCATTGTCACTGCAGCTATGTGTGGAGAATTTGGAATAGGTGGTGTATGTTGTGGAACCTAATTTTTTTGTGTCCAAATAATATAAAGTTGTTTTTTCTCTCATGGGTTGACCAATCAGTTTCTGTGGAGCATAAGCGAGTGTGGGCTATGGCAATGTTCAGGTTTATCTGAACGATCTAGCTATGTAGAAACGAAGTTGTTTTTAAACAGAAGAGCTAGAATGAAAACAGAGTGTTTGATGCAGTAATAGCGCGGATAATATTCTGGTGCAAATGCAAGTAGTCGAGCATGAACTTCTCGATTTCTGATTTTACATATTTTCCAAAAGTGATAATTCAAGCGCATGGCGGGTAAAAGGTTGTAGGGGTGGTTATGCTCATTTAGGTTCGTTCGGCTTGGTTATTATGTTCATATGTTGAGTGTGGGCTGTAAGGAATATTGGTCGTGTTGTGTTATTTTTCAAGTGGGTGGACTGGTTGTTAGAAAGTTTTAGAGCGTGTTGGGTGTTTCGTTGGAGGAGTTCTTACTGTTTTAGGGCGTGTGGAAGGTGATGATCGTCCTTGAGTTTGCTGATACTTGTCGGTTGAGTATGACGTTTTATTCTTCTGCTAGTAAACGTGTTTTATCTTTTCGGTGGGAGCATCCATCTGCAAATTTGAGTCCTTGATAGAGGAAGGTTGTTGTTGTGTGTTGTGTTCGTTTGATGAATGGTGCCCCATTTGGTTGGTAATGTTTTGAAGCCAAAGATCCAAGAGTGAAGTTGCCTTGTTCACTTTGGTAATGAGGTGTTAGTGGTTTGCTTAAGTTTGTGTGGAGAGTGCTGATAAAAAACTAGGGTGTTCGAGTCGGTTGTGCCTGAATGGTGTAAAGATTGTTTTGTAATTTTGGTTCGCTGAGAAGCCTGCTTTGTTGTCTTGTGTGACAGATTTGCGCGCGTGTTTCGTTGGCGTATGCTAATTTGATTTGTTTGTGTTGTTGTAGTATTGAGTATCCGTCGTTGGTACTTTCATGACACATTCTTTTTTCTCCATTTAAGCTTAGTGATGTTTTTTTAACGAGACCCATGAATTGTACCTTGTATTGTATGGTCTTCTTTCATTACAATACAAAATAATTATTTAAACAAAAAAGAATTTAAAATCAAATAATCTTACTTTGTTTGTAATTTCGAGCAATTTATCAAAATATTTTTTTTTTAGTTTTTTCAGTATCCTTCTTCTTTAAGAATTTAAACTCTCTAATCAACTTCAGAGTTTTCATTCATCTAATACTTTCATTTACTTTGTTCATGATGACGAGAAAGATTTCAAGTGAGATTACGGTATATTTAACGTAACTCTTGCTTTTTTTTCTCTTTATAATTCTTGATTTGTGTCATAATTAAAACGGAGAAATTTCGTAATATTCTTTATAGTTTCTTAACGATCATTTGTCTCTATATAAGTTTCTATTGTTGTCATCATTAAAGATTGATAGTATTAGTATAGTCACTAAATCCATAAATAAAGAAAGTTGAGATTAAGAAATACATTTCTATCAATTATAAATCCCTCAAGAAAATAACTCAAATGTCAATTTGGTTGAATAAATTCTGACTGTAATTTAGAGAAATATTCACAAAAGCTAGAAAAAATATAGAAGAAAGAGATGAAATTAATTGATGGTGGATTTAAAAAGGAACAGGTAAAATTATTTTGACTAAATGTTGCGGCATCCGAAGCACAACCTCAACACTAACTCTAGTGAGCAAATTGATTAAATTAGTTTAGTACCATTCAACCATGTTCTACCCTTTTTAATAACGTATACAAGGGAAACCCCACTCTTACGCGTTTCAAGCTTCTGGAATTTACAACTAGATCTTCTTGCCTACTTCATACGAGGGGACTTTTAATAATTAGATGAAACATACCTGTTACTATGCAGAAATGATTAAAATCCTAAGAAAAAAGGATTCTCAATAGATAGTATCCTTGCTATGACGGATGTCGTATATGCGATGGAGTTAATGAAAGACAGTCGTGCATGGGCACCCTAGTACTCAAGGTACGTAACCGAACAATTTGACTGAAATCAAAAAGGATATTGACCTAATTATTGACTCTAGTTTAAGGGTGGATTAAAACTCCGGAATGGACACCCTAAAAGCTTTCTTGGATTTCATACTCGTAATATCAACTTATAAGTGTATCTCAAACCCAATATTAGATCCATGGATATAAAGCTGGCAGCAAAATTATAAACACCATCCCGTAGCTTTCAGCACAAAAAACAACACAACGGGCACAGTCGACTCACTACAAATCCAGTTGGGGGATTTAAGATTGATTTGTGGAAGCTCCGAAACTGTTTTCTGAACATTGTTTTTGCTGTTAATATATAGTTCTTCTCCCACGCATCCAACCTGAATGATTGACCACTGGAGTTGCTATTTGCATGACCTCATAATTTTAATAACATTTGCATTTATCCACCAAAGGAAAACCTAAAGTATAGGCTTATTACTTCACTATCCACTAACACATATAAGGCCCCATGGAATATGGATAAGCTCATCTTTTAGGAATGGTTCCGTTTCGTATAGTGCATGAGAATCCACCCAAAAAAGCATCGTCTTCCCCTTTACTACCGCCGTGTCTCCTGCAAATCTCGTGTCTTTTTTAGACTATGTACTTTCCCTTTTCTTCCATTCATCCACTTGATCACACTACTAAATATGCACACGACGCGGCTGGCAATAACATTTACATTTTGATATTGTCCTGAAGTTCGTGTGTTGTTCAAATTATATGATTAGGAATTCTAGCTTAATTCAATTTATGCCATCATTCTTAAGAAATTATATATATTGCATAAACAAATATATTTATGTATATATTCTTACAGAGCGACGTTTACAAATACTGCGCCCATGACAAAAGCAGGAAAGATTAATATCAGACAAAAACAATATGGTTACAGTTTTATGAATCAGATAGCCAAAAAGGCTAAGCTGAAAAAGGAAGTTCAGAGTCCACTTGATCCAATCAACTTGGTTAACCCAAAGGTTATAGCCATGGCTAGCCACCCTCCAACCAAGACCCGAACCGCAGACCTCACCGTCGGTGCTTTCCCTAACACGGCTCCCAACCATCCGAACACCAGCAAAGCCAAGCTCGCTGCACCGATCACTGCACCCACCCTCACCTTATAATCCTTTATGAACGAAGCGGCCAGCAACGGAACCATTGCGCCCACCGAGAACGCAAGGGCCGAAGCTGCCGATGCTTGTAATGGGTTTGGTAATGACTCCTTTTCACCTTCTTTTCCCTTTTCTTCTTCTTCGTCTGACGTTTCTCTATTTTCATCTTGTTGGTTGTCTCTTTTCATCTGAGCCAGTTCTATATCCAACTGCGAATACACCGAAACAAACTCACCTATGGCCATGCTGCATGCCCCTGCAACTAGACCAGCAAAACCGGTTAATATCATAGCTTTAATGTCTTGCTTTACTGCGCCAACACCCATCATGAGCGATGCGGTGGAGACGAGCCCGTCGTTGGCGCCTAATACGGCAGCTCGTAGCCATTGAGATCTTTTCGAGTAGTTGAAGTCATCTGTCGGTTCGAGTTCCATGCTAGCTTGTTGTTGTTCGACATCGCTGACTGCAGGGATGGTGAACTTCTGGTTACTGAAAGATGTTCCACTGGCGGTGGTCTCCATGAGCAAACGTCAAGAGTTGTTAATTCGGGAAATGCAAAAGGAAATTAGTGAAGGAAAGGCTATGGCGAAGTATGGAGGACACACGCCCCTCTACCAGGGTATTTATTGAGGGAGACGTAGGATATTGTTTTTTTTTAATTAATCCAGAATAAATGCAATGCAATATATGTTTAAAGATAACTCTAAAGTATTTAATTTTAAACGCTCACACCCCTATCATTCTTGGTGATCGAACTCGGGACTTCAAAGAAGAAAAACAATTCCTTTACCAACTTCGCTCGGTTGGTGCGAGACGTAGGCTATTGAGGATGCAAATGTGGGGTACAACAAGCACTAGTGAACAAAGTAACCAAAAATATTTCACATACGGATGTTTAAGGATGCCTACCCGGTTGAATTTTTAACCCAAAACTGGAAGCTTTTCCTCTTAGTGAGTCGCTTCCACAATACTCAGTCGAGTCCTCAAATTTGTTTGTAAAAGAAACTAATTTGCTGCCAGATTCTACCCGGGATATTGCTTCTGCTTCAAATTGTTTGAAAAACCAAAGCAGAATTCAAGATTATAAAGTAAATGAATTTTTGTCTTGTAGGAAATTAAAGAGGGATGACACGGCGTCCCGGGAGAATTTGTTACTTCAGGGATGCAGTTACAACTTACACCGGAGCACAAATTCATGAATAAAGCATGACTTTTGAACCACACAAAAACAAAATAGTAAGCGTTTCACTTCCTTCGGTTATCCATTTCTGTTTCTGTTTTCTTCCTCTACTATTAATTTTCTTCTTTCTTTACTCTACTCTACTCCATAGCAAAAATGTGATTTTCAATAGGTCGGTCCACGAAAAATTATTCTTATATTTTTCAAAAACAGTAAAATAAATTACATTTAAAAGGGGGGGAACTATATGACTTTTAAATTATAGTATATTTTTTCTCTCTCAATTTATTTTAATTTAATTATATTGAAGATACTACTAAACATGTAGTATTGGAAACATCTTTTTCATTTTTTTAAAGGACTGTTTGGAAACGACTCGCTTTTCGAAGTCCAATTCCTTTCAAGAAAGCTCCATGCACAGAGATTGGGATCATGGCCATAGAATTATAAATATAACCAATGAACCTATCATTTTATTTAATATATGCATATCTAATAATTTAAGATGATTATTCAGAATTAAAGTTTATTAATTTTCTCTAATAATTTAAGATGATTATAAACTAATATATACTTATAAAAAAGTTAATAATTTTAAACAAAGATGGATTAGTGAAAAATATATATGTTAATCATAAATATGTAATATCCATGTTTATTATTTTTAATAATATTAATAATTTATATAATATTTTTATATACACCGTAACATAAAAAGCAAGACATGAGATGATTGTAATTATCAAATTAATATCTTAAAACTCATTCAAAATATAACCCTAAATTAATATATTGTTGAATACGAGGGCACCGAGTCGTGGAAAAAAAGAAAGAAGAGTGGGAATAATATAAAAATATTATAGATAAAGGAGTGTGCTGTCCACGCGACTACCACCTTCTCCATTAATTTTATCCATATATGACAAGTTACATATTTTCCTATATTTTTTTATAAACTATTAATAGAACTACTAAGGTAATGGGAGGGGTGTGGTTCTCTCAACCCAATTTTTTTTTTGTTACATTTAGTTTATATATAAAATTTAAATAATTATGAAATTGTTCCTCAACTTTAAAAAAATTATATTTTATTTCTCTCAAATTGAAATCCTGACTCTGTCCTTGATTAAGATTATAGTATATATTATATTTATTTACTCTAGAAATTTAGTAAGAATATGTGTCATCTTCTCAATAATATCTATTGATTTTTTTCTCTCAACTAATACTAATACCAAATATTACTTGTAAAAGAATAAAATACTAACTATTAATCATTATATTATATTGTAAAATATCTTATACCTAAATCTATTTTATTAAAAAATATTTATAAAAAATACATTTATAATTGATATTTATATATCCATAACATAATGGTATTATTATTTCTCCTTTAATGCCTTTCCCCCCTCCTTTTTCAACTTTGCACTCAAACACTAAAAGGTTATCAGATGGGTCATAGCAACAATATATGTTGTATGGTGGAGGTCTAAAAAGAGACAATGGCATACGCTTGTATTATTAATGGTCTCTATATCTTTCCTTAGCGGCGAGAATAATTGCCTTTTTATGGCACGTTTTACGTGTACGCCTCTCTTTCCTTCTATTCACTTGTCTATCGTCCGGTTAGTCCCGCCGATCCACCTCATCGTTTGTTATTTGTTTGTTTCTTGGAATTTAAATATAATAACTGCTCTTTTAGATAATTGATTTTTGAATTTTAAAAGCTAATTTTTTTGTAAAGTTTTTCTTATTTTAATGTTTTTATTTTGAAATGGTACATTAGTTACTCTTTCAAACAAATCAAATACGTTAAAGTTGTTAAAATATACTGAAATATTGATTAAGATGATATTTAAATTACTTAATATCAATGTTTTAATGATTCTGACAACCATAATTTTTATCGTCTTAACTTTTTAAATTTGCTCTGCGATTTCTTTTATATTATTCGTACAAACACACCCGTTCATAATTGATCTAACTTTATTAAAAGGGTGCATTCAAAAGTTCAATATACTACTTGGGTCATTTTCTATCAATTCATGCTTGAATTGAAGAATTGTCGTGTAATTCAAAGCTTTGTGATGGTTTCCTTTTTTTACATTTTTAAGGGTAAACTATTTTATATACCACTAAATTTTAGCGTTTGCATTAATTTTAATGTTAAATTTTAATTTAATTTAATTATAGCACTGAACAGAAGAGAAAAGACTCGTCATTTTGGATTTATTGAAGCTCGGTGCTTTAGGACATCAACTAAAGTTCCGACAAGTCAACTATCGAGGAAGGCATATCTCGAACCAAGGATGCTCCCACAGTGGAAAATAAAGAAATCTAAGAGTTTTGGTTGGATTTCGTGGCTCTTGAAGGTCCATTTCGGGAAAAGTAAACCAGTACAAATCCAAAGGGAATGAGAGTTCCACTTCCGTATCCTCAAGGGTCAAAGATAATGTCGGGTGAAGCAAAAATAGAGATGATAATTGAGTTTCTGATTCAGAGGAATGAGCGGAGGGTTTACGGAGAATAAATGAAAGTGAAATTTTTTCAATCTTTATACCATAGTCAATACTACATCGTTATTCGTTACTAAGAAAATGCTATCTAAATCATCGTGCCACTTTAATTTAACACCTCAATACTTTAATCTAACTAAGATTAAAATTTCACGAACCAAACGATTTCGGTGACAAAATGAATTATTATTATTCTTTGATGTTCCGGGTTCGAACACTAAAAATATCAAAAGTGTGAGCGTTCAATGTCAAATAGTTTAGAGTTATCTTTGAACAAATACTATTTTGTATTAATCACATATTAATAAAAAAATAAACTAAGACTAAAAATTAAATAATATAAATGAATCAATTTGTAAAATCAAACTCTATTTGTAAAATAGTTTACCCTTATTTAAAATTTAGTCCATCCCCAAGTAAAATTCGACTTCAAATTATTCATTATCAAGTCGGGAGCTTTTAAAACAAAGCTCTCCTAATAAATGCGCATCTTAGTAGCTTTGTGTGTGTTTTAAAACAATGATAGCTTATAGTTGATGGTTGATTCCAGTAGCTGATTTGACAATTAATTTTATTAGTTGATTTGAGATTTGATTGATTGTTCAAAAATTGATAGCTAATATAGGTAAATAAAAAAGGGTATGATACATTTAGTTGTTAAGTACATATATGTTTTATAATACTTTAGTTTTTATTGGGGTAAAATTATTTGTATAAAATGCTTAAGACAATAAATTAAAAATTCCTTAAGAAAATTAGTGAATAATTTTTAAAATTTTGAATATATTTTTAAATTTAATATTTACAAATATTAACCTTGTGAAATTGATACATACTATTAATATTGTATAAAATATCAACACTACATTTTTTTCTACTTTCATGTTTTGCTATATTTTCTTAACTAAAATATATTTGAGAATCTACAACTAAAAAATAGAATAATAAAATAAAACTTTACTAAAATATACTAGGATGGAGGCTAATTCATTATATTAGGTTTTATGGCAAGAATGTAATTATGGAAATAATAAGGTCAAATATGTCATTTAACATCTTATTTTGCAATAAACTTTCCAAAACCGTTGGAGTTTCCATCGTTTTCATTTTCAACTTATTTTACACAATAAACTCTTTCAAAAAGGTGTTTACCAAACACTAAAAATAAAGGATTTGACTAACAATAAACTATTTATACTCAAATAAGCAAAAGCTCTTCAAAAAAAAGTTGTTTACCAAACACCCCATTTATTTTATTTTTTAATAAATTTAGAGTGTGTATAAAATAATATGTTTAAAAACTCTCAACCATTTGACAATAAATGCTCATATTCTTGGCATATGCGATGTTGGAACTTGGAACCTCAATCGATAATAATAAGTCCCTTAATCACTGAGATCGCTTTGTTCGTGCTGAAAAAATTATCTTAAATGGTCATAATTGAAAGTCGAGTAGAATGGGTGGAGGAGGGGATCAAAGCACATTATTCTTCCACAAAAAAGATGTGGCTCGTTGCAGGGAACATTGAAAGAGATTAGAGATGCAGTTGGTAATACACTTTCTTCGTTTTAGGAACTTCAGACAACCAGAGGTGGCGCTAGAGGGAGCACAACTTGAGCGACGGAACAGAGCCCCGAAATAGTAATGACCCAAAAAAATTAGATTTATTACAATAAAAATCTCATTTTTTTGGGGTCTAACTCCACTTTACGAGAAATGGGCTCATCTTTATGATCTCCCTATCCCACACCGTTAGAATTTGAGTTAATAATATCCACAATCTCCCTATATATATTGCATTCAAGCTTTGCAATTTTTACTAAGGAAATTATAAGATCTAGTTAATAAAGTAATCTTTAAAAAAATTAAAATTTAAGGGCCCCTTTTTAAGAATTTGCACAGAGCCTCCAACGTCCTAGCCCGACCATGTAGACAACATTAGTTGTTGTTGACCCTTAACATTTTTTGGATTCTATAATTAGGGGCATGCAGTGCCTACCTCTATTGCTAACGCATGTGAGGAAATGCTGATAAGACAAATCATTAAACAAGAGATTAAAGAGGTAATTACTCTCTTTGTTTTTATTTAATCATTAATTGTGTTGCACTTATGGAGGGTTAGTGGAACACTAGTAGAAGAGTTTGCCAAGGGAATCCTCTTTCCCCTCGCATTTTGTTTATATGCACTAACGTTGTTTTGCTTTGTATAGATAGACGAACGTAATTTCTCAACCTCTTATTATCAAGATTTCTCAATGGATCAGACTTAATAGGCTATCAAACGTCTCTCTTTGCACGGAGGTTGCAAATGATTCACACATAGCAATCGCAATTTTTAGCCTATTACTACCTCGAAGGGGTGAAAAGAGCCACTAATGATAGTTTTTATCATACAGTGCTGTACATGGTTTGCCAAAATAATGTAATACTCTATTTGAGACTTTAGATTTAAATTTTATTTATTATATAAATTGTAAGAATGAAATATATACGCTAGAGAATAATAATTGAGATTCAATAATACAATATGTAGATAAAAGTGAACTTTTTTTGAATTTATCAAATTCAAATATACACTAGAAATTTCAAAATCATTATCATAGAAACGTCTAACCAAACCAAGGATTTGAGAAATAGTCATCTATTTAAAATCTTTCTTAACATTGATAAAGCAAACATACACCCTACAATCACAACTGTTCGAACTCTGGACCTCTACGAAGAATAATTTTTTATAAATCATTTATATCACTGATGATGGGTTGATATGACTGTAATTTTTTTTTTAGAAAAAAATGAAACTTAAAAGTAAATAAAGTGAAAGGAAATTTATAGCTAAAATATAGTATTGCTTTTATAATGTTATTTCATAGGTTGCTTTCTCTTTTCATATCTAATAAAAATGACTCAATTAACATATTTAACAAAAAGCAAGAGAAACAACAAAAATAGTTGTAGATTGTCGTAACCGTTTCCCGGCGGGACAATCGTTTAATTGTTTTAAAAACAGTTTCGACTTTTAATTTTGGAAAATGAGTGATTTGGAATTAATTTAAATAAAATTGGATAGAGTCGCCATCAACCTTTGGGTTAGGTAGGTCGAATACCTAAAAAACATCTTTTAAAAAACAATTTTAAGAAAAGTCGTTTTTAAGACAAAAGTTGGTATGCGTTTACCAAAGATTCGATTAAAACGGGTTCGGGAGTCGGTTACGCGTGGGGAAGGATTAGCACCCCCACAGCGCCCAAAATTGGTACTGTGTCGCTTACATATTATCATAATGGTGGAAATCCTGATTGAAATATCAAGTTAAATTATGATCCATTTATTGAAGTTAATTAATTTCCTTCGAAATGATTATTTCTTGAAATTTATTTGAATAAATAACATAAAATATTGACAACTAGATATTTTACAAATAAATCAGATTAACTAACATGTAATAATCATTTGTAATATATATATATATATATATATATATATATATATATATATATATATATATATATATATATATATATATATATATATATATATATATATATATATATATATATATATATATATACACGTACAAATATATCATAATATTAATTCATACGAGATAAAGATTAAATCAAATAAACTAAAACTCAACATAAATAATGAAATATTAAACATATAATTAACAAAGGATATAAGCAATACTTAAATAAAATAATAAGACCAAACAAACAAATACATCTAAACTGGGATGGATGCTTTCAAAATAATGATGGACCCCGCATGGTGGTGAAATTTTAAGAAACAACTTTTGCTTGGATTATTACTATCACGCCTGCCACCAAAATTAAAAACACTAGCCTAGGTGTTTATCCCAAGGTTTTAAAAATTAAATATGCACAACATGTGAAAAAGAGACTCACGAGATTACTGTATTCAAAATGATGGGTGAACCGGTCAAATGTCTATTATGGGCATTAAATAATACACAAACATGAAATATTAACTACACACAGCTAAATGACTAAGATATGAACTTTTCAAATAAAGTGCACGAAATACAATATAAGTAAGTTACAACAAATGACTAAAAAAATAAAATTAAAAGAAACAGAGACCTTGTTACGAAAATTACTCACACGCTAGAATTACACAATTTAAAAAAAACTAAAACAATTGAATGTCTAACCAATTTAATAATTTATATATTTCATAATGTAAAAATAACACAATTAAAACTCTAAAATATAATATAACCATATAATTAGGATTAAATATAAATTATCCAAAACTTCAAAATAAAACTTGAGATAATCAATTATATTGAGCAAAATAAAGATGTGTAACATAATTTATTCGAATTAAATAATATTTAGTGAGGAATCAACATGCAAATAAACCTAAAAAATAATATTATGACAATAGCATGACTAAAATAGGATGTTTATCAAATTTCGTGGCCAAATTGAATACTAGGAGAATATTATAACACTAAAATCAGTGACTAATATACAATAATTATAAACATCATAACCAAAGTCAAATAATAACATAATATAATAATGTGACTAAAAATAAAATAAATAAACACTTAAAATAAAATAATATAATAGTTAAATGATTAAATTTAAAGTATTGAAAACGTAAAGCAAAAATAAAAATAAAAATTAAATTACTGAAATTAAAGGAATTAAATAAAATAAAATTAAAATATAAAATAAAGGATTAAAATAAAAGATATCAAAATATAAAACTCAAAATAAATAGTTTAGAAGACTAAATATAGAATTAAAATGACTAAAATATAATATAGTAAGTATAGAGATCAAATTAAAAAAATAAAATATAACAACTAATTTCGAAATAATAAAAAAACAGAGAAATAAGAGATTAAAGTGTAAATATGCTCCTAAATTAAAGGGATTATTTCGTGATTTTCCCTATTTTAAGAATAAAGCAATGAACTCCCAAAGCCCAGGGATCTGACACATGATTTGCCCCAAACAAACCCCTTCTTCCCTTTATTTCTTTCCAGTAACGTGAAACCAAAAATATCATTCCTTCTTTTCTCTTTCATTTCATTTTTTTTTCCTTTCTTCATAACCTCCTCGGCTGCACCTCCTCTTCACGCCAGAACAACCGGACGACCCCCGCACCTTGGTGACCGGATCTTATTCCAACGAAACCTCAAGTCTCCTCTATTTTCCTAGTCCCTAAACCAAGAGCTAGAAATAAAAAATACCAAAAGCTTCCTAAAATAACTCTCGAATCATTCAATTGTCACCGTGAACCGACGATCCCGATGACTACTCTCAAGGCTAAGGTAAACTACTATTTTCTCCTCTCTATGCTTTTCATTTCGAATTAAGAGAGAAGAAACAAAAAAAAAAAAAAAGTTACTGGAAAATAAAACTAAAATCTAAGAATTTTGGTACTGCTTTACAAAAAGAACGAAAAAATTAACCCCTTTATTTACTATTTGTTTTCTCTGTATCTCGTTTGCTTGGTTGATCTAATATCTGAAATTTTTTATGCCTTGAATTCCAGCAGCTAAACCAACATGCAAACTGTCGTTCATCGCGACAGTAACCTCACCAAAGCATGGTAAATTCCCGTAAGGGAAACCCGAACGTCTTTGGTGAATAAACCCCAAATCCTCTTTTTCCTTATTATTATCCGTATTCTTATAAAATAAAAAAAAACTTGGAGATAAAAATGAAATTTCTTTAAAATAGTACACTGTTAATAATTATTTGTTACTTCGAATGGTTTATGGTCGAAATTTAGCCTCTAAATCGTGATCATCGAATGTTGATAGGTTGATGTTCTGATTCGATGTTAGTTCTATGATTCTCTGTTACTGCTTTTGACCAGTGCTTATGCTTACTGCTGTTTTTAAAGACATAAACAAATGGAATGAAGCAATATCATATTCACCTTGGAATCATTTCAAATTTATAAAAAATACAGTAAAAAAAAGAATTGAAAACCTTAAGATGTATCCTGCTTGATATTGCTTCTGTCGAATAGAATAAGGAAACCTTTACAAACTTCTCTCCACTAGAAAATTTCCAGTATCCTGATATCCTTTGAATGCCTTCTCCTTTAAGCTGTCTTCATTTTGTCTTTACATGCGTGATTATGATGCTGAATAATTGATTCGGTAGGTAGAAATCTCAAATTTTCAATGTTAGGTAATGTGGTGGGATCTAATTTTGACTTTGGTGAGGATTTTGCAGGTGAGTGGAGATGGCAATAGCACATGGGAGCTAGTAGAGGCATGGGACACGAGAATGGTAGAGTGGGTGGATTATAAAAAATATGATGCTGACTGCCCCTCTTTGCTTATTGTTGTGAAACGGGAATGAAGCAAAAGATAATAAAGCATCATTTTATCTTGGTCTCTTCTTATCACGTTGCGAACTCTTCACTAGGAAATGTTGAGCCAAGGTTGAACAAATTCTTCTCATTATGAACTCCTTCTCCCTTAGGACGAGTTCTTCTCATTATGAACTCTTCTGGAAATGTTGGTTCACCTCCATCTGTGGTGAATTTGAAAGGAACAAGTTCTTCTCATTATGAACTTTCTCCTTTATGATGAGTTCTTCTCATTATGAACTCTTCATGGAAATGTCGATCCCTCAAGCGAGGCGTCACTGATTCGAAATGTTCGTGAATCAAGTGATAGTTCAAAAAGCTCTTCTCATTATGAACTTCTTCTCCCTCTATCGGATGAGTTCTTTCATTATGAACTCTCCATTGAAAATGTTGATGCGAATTTGAACAAGTTCTTCTCATTATGAACTTCTTTCTCGTTGGATGAGTTCTTCTCATTATGAACTCTCCTGAAAATATCAATCCCTCAAGCGAGGTGTCACTGATTCAAAATGTCATAAATCGAGTGATAAGTCGAACAAGCTCTTCTCATTATGAACTTCTTCTCCTCTGTCGAATGATTCTTCTCATTATGAACTCTCCATTGGAAATGTTGGTTCACCTCCTTCTGCGGTGAATCTTAATTGTTATTGACTTTCTCTGAATTTTTGTCAAAGCATTTCAATGAATATGAATGAATGAGCATGTTCTATTTATAGATGCCTACTGATGTATGCATGATGGCATTTTAATATTATGAACTTTGTGGTCCTGTAAATTTTCATTTTAAATGCGTCATTGGTCCTTCGTTTGCACCACATTTTGCTTGGGCTATTTTCTGTAAATTCTCATTTCTCTCGTTCCCATGCAAATCCTTTTCTGTTTCCTTTTGAAATGCTCATCTTTGTCAGCGTATCAAAATATCAGTGTTTTCAATGTGCTTTCTTTTCTCAACTCACATGCATTTTCTTTAGCCATGTCATATCCTACTCTTTCAATCATTAGGGCTAGAATATCTAATATGGAAGTATTAATTCAGAGTAATACCAAAATCTTTATTTTTTAATGACATGTCAATCTACTTATAAGAAAATGAATAAAATTGGAACTTGAAATAACAAACTTCGAATTTACTGACAATAAATTGAATTTACAAAGTTATGGCAATCACATGAATAATGGAAATTTAAAACCATAAGTCAAATGTCCTTATAGATCATTAGCACGAATGTTCCTGAATCAATCCACTTGATATAACTATTGAGTTGAGCTTCTGTCTGGAGGACTTCGAGAATTGCCAAAATGTCTTTAGATGTGAAGCTTCTCTCAAAATATCAGACCCTCAAGAAGATTAGTTGTCTGATGCCTAATATCAAAATGCTTTTGAGCAGCCTTTTCAGGTTTCAACTCAAAGTCTTCCTTTGGTTTCAAGATGTCCTTTGCGGATTTTCATCTCAAACCCTCCTTTTTCTTTTATTTTTTCATTTCTTTTTTCATTTTTCATTTTTTTTTCTTTTTCATTTTTTTCATTTTCATCTTTTTATTTGTTTTTTTTTCTTCAAGCATAGTACTTCTTGACAGAGTCTGAGTTTACTGGATTTCTCAATTTTTTCTCCATCCATCTCTGCCAAGATCAACGCTCCCCCAGAGAAGGCCTTATTGACAACATATGGACCTTCCCAATTAGGCATTTCCCTCGGAAATCTTTGAATTGGCAGGATCTTTTTTAACACTAGATCACCCTCTCGAAATCTTGGATGAACTTTCCTATCATGGGCTCTCATCATCCGTTTCTGATACATCTGACCATGGCAAATAGCTTTTAATCTCTTTTCTTCAATGAGATTCAATTGGTCAAACCGGCCTGAACCCATTCAGCTTCATCCAATTTCACCTCTTTCAAAATTCGAAGTGATGGGATTTCTACTTCCACTGGCAAGACTGCTTCCATCCCATATACTAAAGAGAAAGGTGTTGCCCCTGTCGAAGTTCGCACTGTAGTTCGATATGCATACAAGCAAAAGGTAATTTATCATGCCAATCTCTGTAAGTATCAGTGGTCTTTGTGATGATCCTTTTAATATTTTTATTTGCTGCTTCCACTGCTCCATTCATCATTGGACGGTAGGTCACTGAATTAGAATGTTTTATCTTGAACTGAGTACAAGTTCTACCATCATCTTGTTATTCAATTAGTGGCATTATCTGTGACAATTCTTTCTGGCAATCCATACCGACAAATTATCTCTTTCTTTATGAATTTGCAAACTGTAGATCTCGATATTTGCATACGAGGCAGCTTCAACCCACTTAGTAAAGTAATCAATTGCCACAAATATGAAACGATGTCCATTCGAAGCCTTTGGTGTAATTGTCCCAATGACATCCATGCCCCACATAGAAAACGGCCATGGTGGTCATCACTTGCAAAGGTGACGGAGATATGGATCTTATCCCCATAGATTTGATTGTGACATTTTCTTGCATAATCAACACAGTCTGAATGCATAGTGGCCCAATAGTATCCATATCTCATGATCTTCCTGGCCATAGAAAGCCCATTTGCATGTGTTCCACATATCCCTTCATGCACTTCTTCAAGTATACCTTTTGCTTCTCGGGCATCCACACATCTCATCAAAACTTGATCACTACCTTTTTTGTACAGAACTTCCCCATCTAATACATATCCGGCAGCCATTCTCCTTATTGTCTTTTTATCGATCTCAGACGCACATTGTGGGTAAGTTTGATGTTTGATGTATTGCAAAATATCATAATACCATGGACGACCATCTACCTCTTCTTCGATATCATAACAGTGTGCCGGGGTATTATACATTTGCATTTTAATTGGCATCATGTCAACTCTTCTATTTGCTTGGAACATTGCAGCAAGTGTGGCCAAAGCATCAGCCATTTGATTATCTTCTCGAGGGAGGTAATTGAAAGTGACATCTTCAAATTCTTTTACCAATTCAAGGATCAATCTTCGGTATTCCACTAACTTTAGATCCTTCGTCTCCCATTCTCCTCGCAATTGATACACCACTAGTGAGGAGTCTCCATACTTGGAGCACTTTGATTTTTCTTTCTATAGTGCTCTTAACCCATGACACAAGCCTCATACTCTGCCATATTATTGGTGCAAAAGAACTCCAATCTGCTTGTAAAAGGATAATAGACATTTTTGGGGAAATCAGTACTGCTCCAATTCCTTGTCCTAAAGCATTAGATGCTCCATCAAAATACAACCTCCAAGATTTATCATCTGAATTTGTTTCCTCCTTGGTTGTGATGCACATCAGATCCTCGTCTGGAAAATTAAATTTAAGGACTCATAATCATTTGAGGCACGACTTGCAAGGAAATCTGCTATGGCACTCCCTTTGATTGCTTTTTGGTTCACATATACAATGTCAAATTCTGATAACAACATCTGCCATCTAGCCAATCTACCAGCTAAAGCTGGTGATTCCATTAAAAATTTCAAAGGGTCAAGCTTAGATATCAACCAAGTAGTATGGTATAACATGTATTGTCTGAGCCTTCGAGTAGTCCATACCAAAGCACAACATAGCTTGAATTGGCGGGTCGACTCTCACAATCAGTGAACTTTTTGCTTAGATATAGATAGCTCTCTCTTTCTTTCCAGATTCGTCATGTTGCCCCAATACACATCCCATTGAATTTTCAAATACCGTTAGATAAAGGATCAATGGTTTACCAGGGACTGGTGATACCAGAATTGGAGTATTAGACAAATATCCCTTGATTATCTCCAAAGCCTTTTGGCACTCGTTGTTCCAAACTTCGGGGTTGTTCTTTCGAAGCAATTTGAAAACTGGGTCACATTTTTCAGTTAATTGTGAAATGAATCGAGATATATAATTTAACCTTCCTAAGAATCCTCGAACTTCTTTCTGTGTACGAGGCGGCGGAAGATCTTGAATGGCCTTTACTTATCTGGATCAATCTCAATTCCTTTTTACTAACCACGAAACCCAAGAGTTTCCCTGACGTTACCCCGAATGTGCATTTAGTTGGATTGAGTTTCAATTGATATTTCCTCAACCTTTGGAAAAGCTTCCTCAAGTTTTGAATGTGTTCACCTTCAGTCCTGGACTTGGCAATCATGTCATCCACATACACTTCAATTTCTTTGTGCATCATGTCATGGAAAAGAGTCACCATAGCTCTTTGGTAAGTTGCCCCAGCATTTTTCAAACCAAATGGCATCACTTTATAGCAAAATATGCCCCACATAGTCACAAATGTGGTTTTTTCCATGTCTTCAATGTTCATTTTTATTTGGTTATACCCGAGAAGCCATCCATAAAAGAAACCACGAATGACCAGCAGTGTTATCCACTAAAGTATCTATATGAGGCAATGGAAAATTGTCCTTCGGGCTTGCTTTATTAAGATCTCTGTAATCCACACACATGCGAACTTTACCATTTTTCTTTGGCACAGGGACTATGTTGGCAACCCTTCTGGATACTTTGCTGCTTGAAGAAACCCTGCATCAATCTGTTTCATCACTCCTCTTTAATTTTCAATAACATTTCTGGCTTCATTCTTCTGAGCTTTTGCTGAACTGGCTTACACTCAGGCTTTATCGGAAGCTTGTGCACCACTATGTCTGTACTCAGTCCTGGCATATCTTGATAAGACCATGCAAAGATATCCTTGAATTCTCGGAGCAGATCTATCAATTCTTGCCTTATCTCGACAGAAAGTGTGCTGCCGATTTTAACGTCTCTCTTGTCATCATCAGTTCCCAAGTTTATAACCTCAGTTTCTTCCTGGTGAGGTAAGATCTGTTTGTCCTCCTTTTCTACCAGTCTTAATAGTTCGTTAGGAACATCACATTCTACTATCCTGACATTCATTGATTTCTTCCAAACATATGGGCTCAAAGTTTATCTCAGTATTAAATTCAGAAACATTCATGCTATTGATATTGTGACACCTGCAAATGGAAAATTGAATCGAATATATATTTGAAAGAAGACCAAAATTTATGAAATGAATATAAGAATGAAATGAAAATGTAAATAATGATAGCCATTTAAGAAACAAAAGACTGTCTTTTATTGAAAGCAAGTAGAGTTAACATAGCTGCCCTTATGAAAATTCCTTAATACTTGCGGGCACAAGTATAAGGATTAGTAATGGGTATTACTCTGAATTAATCTTAAAAACTACAGGGAGATCCTCTGCAGTCCAATTTTTCAGTGTTTCCCCTGGGAAGCAAGGACGGATTCCAGCCAAATATCTTCCCGCTTTATCATCCCAGTTATCATGTTAATGACCAAACCCTCCATAGCTTCATTGAACAAGTCTCTGTCTTTCATCTGCTTTTCTTCATCAATTGCTCTGGCTAACTGTTGCTCCATATCAAAAACTCCCCCAAACTTGAAAGAGCTTTCTAGGGGAGGGAAAAGCATACGCTCCCATGGAATTCCTCTCCTTTCAGTCTAGCTCTTCTCACTTCACCTCTCTTTTTATTTCTTTCTTCTTTGCTGAAAATCAGGCTTAAATCCCAGCCCGAAGCGATCGTTCTTCATCATGACAAATTTGGGATATAAACTCCCTTGCAAGCATATACCGAGACCTTTCCTGTCTTGGCTCCTTTTCCTAGAGTCTCTCGCACAGTCATCTTAGTACAATCAGATAAACACGGGCGAGGAATCTTGTTTCCTTCAGCAATGAAAGTAGCGTTGACAAATTCTAAAGCTCTGAAGGAACACTCTAGGGCATTCTCATTCGTCTCAATATATGGGGCGTCAGTCGTCACAAAGCAATAATCTCTTCCTCTGCCCCAATACTAATCAACTGGCCATTTGTCACGAATTTTAATTTTTGGTGCAAGGACGAAGGGACTGCCCCTGCAGAATGAATCCATGGCCTCCCAAGCAAACAATTATGGGGTTGATGTCCATCACCACAAATCAATATTGTAGACAGTTGGTCCAATCAACAGTGTATCTCTATCTTTCCAAGCACATCCCGCTGGGTTCCATCAAAAGCTCTAACAATGTTTTGGTAGGCCCTCATATGTGAGCTGTCCACCGGTAACCTCCGTAATGTGGCCATAGGCATAACATTAAGTGCAGACCCATTGTCAATCAAAACGCCTGACAAGACATGACCATGACAATGAGTTGTGATATTGAGGGCTTTTACTGATCCCATTCCACCATCAGGAATTTCATCATCAGTGAAAGTTATGTAGTTGTCAGCAGCTATGTGCCCTACAATTCGATCCAACTTGTTCACTGATATATCCTCAGGCACAAATGTTTGATTGAGCACTTTTAACAAAGCATTCCGATGTACTTCTGAATTTATTAACAAATCCAGAATCGAAATCCGTGCTTGTTGCTTGTGTAGCTGTTCAACTACATTATACTCACTATGTTTTAAAAACTTCAAGAATTCTTGAGCTTGCATTTCTGTTACCGGCTCATTGATCATTGGTGGGAGTTCATCATCAAATATCTTTTGTGGTACCACCACAGTTTTTCCTTTTGCCTTCACTTTGTCCATTTCTTTTGACATCTCAGGAGAATAACACCTCCCACTTCTTGTGAAGTGCCCGACTTCATTCACTATTCCAGTCATCAAGTTGCCTACTGGTGCTTCACCTTCAACTACCTTTATTTTCTCTAGCGAACCAGATTTTCTTATTAATGAAACATTGGCAGTGTAATTCCAAGGCACCTTGCGGGTGTCTTTAAACGAAAATGGTGAAGGAGCTGTGATTACAACTTTTGGCATTGACGACCCAGAATTCATTGCTGATGATTTCACAGTGATGACTACTGGCTTGTTTGTTTTGTGAACGGGCTCAGAATTTTCTGTCATGAAGACGTCTTTTTCTCTTTTTTCCTTATCTTCCTCAAAGAACTCTACCTCCTTATTATCCATCAATCTTTGTAGTAACCCCCTGAATTCAGGGCAAAGCTGAATTTCATGCCCTTCTTCTTGGTGATATTCACAATAGTGTTCACACTCATTGGTCTTTGGCTTAAGATCTTGTCGAATCATGCCAGCCTGATAGAGTTGTTGGAATACCCAACTGAAGGGAGATTTGATTTCATGAATGTTTGTCTTTGCCTTCCTCCTATTCTCCTCATGGATGGTATTTATCCCTTTACCTCCATGATTCGGTAGTGGGTGTGTTGATGCATCTGGTGAATCAAATTGTAATCCTCCTGTGTTAATCAGATTCTGCACTATCTTTTGAATGCATAACAATTCTCTATAGAATGGCCAGCAATTCCATCGTGGTAATCACAATGCGCATTTGCGTCATACCAATGAGGGTACGGTGGTTGAAGAGGGGTCAAACGGTAGGGGCGTACCACATCTGCCTTGAATAACGAGGCGTATATCTCTGAATAGGGTACAGGTAATGGTGTGAAGGACACCTTCTCTCTCTCCTTACGAGGTCCCCTGAAATCATTTCTGGTGTTCATGTCATTCCTCTCAGCCCTTGATTTGGTTATTGTGACACTATTTGCAGTATTCTTGTGGTAGACATTTGCACTGTTAACTTCATTTTCCTTTTTTCGGTATACAGGTTTTTTGGAGCTAGACCCTTCAACTACTTCAATCTTGCCACTTCTTATAGCATTTTCGATGAGCTCACCAGAGATGATCAAATCAGCAAAATTTTGGTGGCATTTCCAAGCAAATGCCCCAAATACGGAGCTCTCAAAGTATTGACAAAAATTACAGTAGCCTCTTTTTCGAGTAAAGGGGGTAGGACCTGTGCAGCAACATCACGCCACCTTTGAGCATATTGTCGGAAAGTTTCATTGCTTCTTTTTCCATATTTTGAAGAGTCCACCGATCAGGAATTATATCTGTAACATGGCGATACTGTTCTAGGAATGCTTTTGCCAAGTCCTTCCATGATTTGATATGAGCCCTAGTTAATTGGTTATACCACTTAGCGGCAGAACCTGTCAAACTGTCTTGAAAACAGTGAATCAACAGTTTTTCATCGTTCACATGGCCAGCCATCCTCCGGCAAAACATGGTTATAGAGATGAAGGACAAGTGGTTCCATTGTATTTTTCAAACTCGGGAACCTTGAACTTTATAGGGATAATCAGATCTGGGACCAAACTCAGCTCTCTGGCGTCAGACCCATAGAACGTTCAATCATTTCTACTGATTTTACCATTTCTTCCAATTTCTTCAACTGTTGAGTTATTTGTTCATTGGCTTTTTCCTTTTCAACTAACTCATTTAGATCTGGAGTTAAGTGTTCAGTAACAGGCTGATAATTGTTTGGGAATGCAGATCCCATGTGGTGTTGCTGATTCTCATTGCTGACATATACATGAGGTCGTGCTTCTTGAGGTACCGAAGGGTGAGCAGAGATGTGTACAGGTGTGAAACCAGGAGGAGGACCAGATTCTGGTGTAAACCTTGGTAGGTGCTGGGGATCAGAAGTAAACCCCGCAGGATGTGATGCCCCTGGTTCAAACCCTGGAGGATATATAAATCTTGCTCGGATGACGTTATTTGGCCATCCGTGATCCTTCTACCTATAGCAATTTCTTAAACATTTCTTCCATCCTTTGAGTAGACCAGTTTGCGAATTTGTTATCTCTGCTTCCATCTTATTAATCTCTCTCTCATTTCTTCTTGAGCTTGTTTTTGTTCTTGCTCAAGTTGAATCATTCTAGCTTCCATTTTCTTAGTTGTATTCCGAGTACCGTACGGGTGTGAGTTGAGTGCCAGAATAACTACAATGATTGAAAATTATATTTTACATTATTTTGGGTGTTTTAATGAATGAATGCATGTATTAATGCAAAATAATAAATGCAATGCAGAATGAATGTATGTAAAAGGTATTGATCTCAAAAAGTTAATTATCATAGAACAACTTCCATTGGAACACAAAGTTTTTATTACACAATAGTTCACTTCTACAGATACGGCCTAGCCATCCGATTAAGTTCGACAACTTCTTTAATCAACCAAGACATCTTCTTTCCAAACTCAGAAACCGGATTGATGTGATGCTCGATGACCTTTGCTTCGACAGCTAATTCCCCAATGTATCTGGCAACTTCACTCATGTTTATAGCCTCGACTACCATGTTGCTTCTATCTGCACTCTGTTCTTCATAGAAATCATTCGATGTTTGCCATTGTTCAATAGTTCCTTGGAGATTTCCTTCTAGCTCAGTGATTCGTACTTGACAACTCTGCAGTGTGCTTTCCAGGCTTCGAATTTGATTTCGCAGTAAGGCATTCTCTTCATAACTTTCCTGAAGGTTACTTGGTCCCATGATAATCCTTCCTCGGAACAAGGATTCTTCGAGTTGCAGGATATAATCACTGGATTTTGTGATTTTAGCCCGACATTGAGCCAGATCCTCTTCAAGTCTTGTTTTGTTTCCTGCATCCTTCGATTAAGACTCTGTATTTGTACATTTTTATCTCCACACCTTTTTCCAGCTGTTGATTGTCTCTTGTCTTGCTTCGAGCCTAGTATTGAAGTGTTTCTTTTGTAGTTCCCACCTATTTCTTTTAATATCAAATTCTTCGATTTTTTTGTCCTCTAATATCAAGTTCGACAAGCATATTATTTATTTCAGTTTCAATCCCCTGATCGTGATAGTCTTCTTAGCTTCTAGCTCTTTGACTCGATCTTTCTCCCTTTTTAGTTCTTCCATAGCTTTGCGACTCTCGGCCTTGTATCTTATGATCCGCTCCCTCTTATCAAGCTCAAGCTCTTCTATTTTTTCTTTCCCTTTCTCCAAGCTCTTGAGTAGACGATCGTTTTTTTCCTTCAGATCTCTATTTCGATGTTTCTCTGTGTTTAACTTTTTGGTTAACTGGGCTGATGCTCTACTTGACCCAATTGTTATCCTAGATTTTTGCAGCTTGTAGTAACCCTTCTTCAGATTTTTCAACTCCGAATCTACTTTTTCTTTTCTCTTTCTTAGCATTGCAAATTGTGCGGCATGAAAGTCAACATCAATACTCAACATGAATTTTTCTTGTCGAATCTCTTCTAGTTCTTTCGACCAACCTTCTTCTCAGCTTCGAATTCTGCTCTTAAGATCTCTATCTCCGATGGGACTATCTGAATTCGTTCCTCCATAGTTATATCCTTACTTTGGTCAGGTAGAGGAATATTTTCATTCTTTCTTATAGACCTCCATTCCTCATAATTTGGCGTCAACATTACCTTGGCTGCATCGGCTCTAGTACAGAAAGTCTTCTTCCATCCTCTAACTGCATTTGAGATGTTTTTCTTGTAATTGTTCCCGTAGAATACAAACTCAGATGAGTGCAATCCAGCAGTGACTGGGATAAATTGATGGCCACCATATTGCCTCATAACCAAAAGTGGTGCGTACCCAATTGCTCCCCATAAACCGAGCAACATCACCCAATTATAGTCACCGCACTTATATAGGAACTCACTTTGTATTTGCCAAGGGGCACGCCAAACGATATCCTTGTCTTGTATATTCTTAAGGGCATCTATCCACATGTCTTTAGTGACTCCTTTTGGCCAATCTTTCTCTATAAATTCTCTCAAAGGCGAGTAACTTGTACTAAACCGATGATATGAAATTTTTTCAATTTTCCAGAAGTGGCTACGGATCCAGACATATAGTAATTGCGCGCATCCTGAAAATCGACCACCTCCAAGCCTTCGACAAGCATTCAAGGATCGAAAAGTCTCTGCTAAAATACAGGAGCAGGGTTGACCTTTTTTTGTAATTGCTCGAATAAATCCACAACTGCAGCCTCAATAAATCCCAAGGCCTTCGGGAAAATGACTAAGCCATAAATACCCAGTGCAAAGAGGTCAAATCGCACCTTCTCGTCAGGATGACTTTGAATGATTCCTTTAATAGCAATCCAAGAAATGCCTTCACTTTCACCTTTTGTTTGGTACGAGCAACCACCCATTCCTCACGCACTCCTGCGATTTTGGCTAATTTGATTCTGAAGGGTTGAGTTTTGATGGACTTGGAATAATCCGATTCTCTTGAGCATCCTCTATGCGCAACAAGGCAATAATTCTTCGATGGTAGGAACCATGTCTTCTTTATTGAAAGTGAAACAATTGTACCCTGGATTCCAAAATTGAATCAAGGCTCGGATCAACTCATCATCTATATCAATATAACAGATAGGAAATATCCCCATAACACTGGTAAAACTGCCGCTTCTTACTCGACTCCCATTTTCCCAAATGTCTCGTAAGTCCTGGATGTCATTTCTTTTAAGAGAAACGGAAGCATAACCCCTAAATCTGACATGTGTCAGCTATCAAACTGTCCCCTTCCAATCTTTGCAATGCTTCAGCCCACTGTCGTACCTCAGAGTTTTGAACTACTTGATTTAAATACTTTTCGTCCATTATTGAAAGCTTTCCAATTTGACAATAACTAAAGATCAACACCCTTAATCTTGAATGATGCAATGCAGATAACAAAAAAACAAAAAAAATGAAAAGTTAGTACAAGTAAAAATTGAATACAAATAAAATGTCATTTAAAGATGAATATAACTACCCCGTCATGATATCTACCCAAGCATGTTATATACCCACAATGATTTTCAATAAATTAATCCTAACCACATGGTATCTAGTTCGCATGCTGTTATTAAACAATATTTAAAGCAAAAAAAAAAAAGTTCAGAAACGCTCCTCCTTTATGTACACCTATTTTGGGTACCTACTGACAGACATAGGTTCGGTATATCTATACCTCAGGTGATCGTTCTACGTTTCACTATGCGTGGTTACGTTTCTAAGAAAAAAGGTACTCGAATTGTCCTTGATGTTAGTGCCCCCTTGGGCTGCCAAACCCTCAATCCTCACCCATTATAGGCTTTAAACGGATCGAGTTCAATTCGAGAGGATACATTCCCTTATGTCTATGCGGAGAATAAATTCTCACGAAAACATAAGGTATATGAATCCCGAAGGTTACTTGCTAGGCCTGCACGAGATAATTCTCACGAAGGCGTCGCTTTCGCCCCCACTTAGAAAGGTTCGAAGCTCGGGTATAGAGCTTATGTTATGCAAATGCTCGTGACGTGTGTGAGGAGGAACATTCAACCCCTTTGACTCAATAGGAAAATAACATCATTCGACAAAATTTTGGACAAATCTGAAAACAAAGATAAAAATGTTAGTAAACAATAATAAATGAAGCAATTAAAACTTCAATAAAATGATAAATTAACTAAAGACTCGAACTCATAATTTCTACCAAACGACAATGTGTAAGCGACTTACAGACTGACTCTCTAAAAAGATCCCCAGCGGAGTCGCCATGCTGTCGTACCGTTTCCCGGCGGGACAATCGTTTTGTTTTAAAAACATTTCGACTTTTAATTTTGGAAAATGAGTGATTTGGAATTAATTTAAATAAATTGGATAGAGTCGCCATCACCTTTGGGTTAGTAGGTCGAATACCTAAAACATCTTTTAAAACATTTTAAGAAAAGTCTTTTTAAGACAAAGTTGGTATGCTTTACCAAGATTCGATTAAAACGGGTTCGGAGTCGGTTACGCTGGGGAAGGATTAGCACCCCCACAGCGCCAAAATTGGTACTGTGTCGCTTACATATTATCATAATGGTGGAAATCCTATTGAAATATCAAGTTAAATTATGATCATTTATTGAAGTTAATTATTTCCTTCGAAATGATTATTTCTTGAAATTTATTTGAATAAATAACATAAAATATTGACAACTAGATATTTACAAATAAATCAGATTAACTAACATGTAATAATCATTTGTAATATATATATATATATACACGTACAAATATATCATAATATTAATTCATACGAGATAAAGATTAAATCAATAACTAAAACTCAACATAAATAATGAAATATTAAACATATAATTAACAAAGGATATAAGCAATACTTAAATAAAATAATAAGACCAAACAAACAATACATCTAAACTGGGATGGATCTTTCAAAATAATGATGGACCCCGCATGGTGGTGAAATTTTAAGAAACAACTTTTGCTTGGATTATTACTATCACGCCTGCCACCAAAATTAAAAACACTAGCCTAGTGTTTTATCCCAAGGTTTTAAAATTAAATATGCACAACATGTGAAAAAGAGACTCACGAGATTACTGTATTCAAAATGATGGGTGAACCGGTCAAATGTCTATTATGGCATTAATATACACAAACATGAAATATTAAACTACACAGCTAAATGACTAAGATATGAACTTTTCAAATAAAGTGCACGAAATACATATAAGTAATTACAACAAATGACTAAAAAATAAATTAAAAGAACAGAGACCTTGTTACGAAAATTACTCACACGCTAGAATTACACAATTTAAAAACTAAAACAATTGAATGTCTAACCAATTTAATAATTTATATATTTCATAATGTAAAAATAACCAATTTAAAACTCTAAAATATATATAACCATATAATTAGGATTAAAATATAATTATCCAAAACTTCAAATAAAACTTGAGATATCAATTATATTGAGCAAAATAAGATGTAACAAATTTTTCGAATTAAATAATTTTAGTGAGGACTCAACATGCAAATAAACCTAAAAAATAATATTATGACAATAGCATGACTAAAATCGGATGTTTATCAAATTTCGTGGCCAAATTGAATACTAGGAGAATATTATAACACTAAAAATCAGTGACTAATATACAATAATTATAAACATCATAACCAAAGTCAATAATAACATAATATAATAATAATGTGACTAAAATAAAATAAATAAACACTTAAAATAACAAAAATATAAGTTAAATGATAAATTTAAAGTATTGAAAACGTAAAGCAA